>NC_039262.1:21703258-22003258 GCF_003368295.1 Carassius auratus
AGTCTTGTCAGGTTGAGCTTGTTGTAGGCCCTGTAGCAGAAATTACACGAAGTGGCTTATTTTGCTGAATACAGCCTTATTAATAAGCCACAATAATGACAAGTATGGTTTTACTTTAGTAACACACTATTTGCGTTCTAATTTAATGCACTGGTTAAAATGTAGACACCCCAGGAAAGTCTAAATTATTAATTTACCGTTGACGCAAACATGACGCAAAACTACAAAACGCCTTTTACATCAAGATTTTATTAGGGGAAAACATGGGGTTAAGAAAAGGCAAATATATGGGGTCCGTTAAAAATAAACAAAGTGACACATTATTGAGCTTGATTTCCAACTGAATCCGGACAAACCTACAGAGAGGGAGAAAAACAACACACAAATGTTAAGTCCGAATTGATCAAAGGAGGATTTTGCCCCCTCAGTGTACAACGCGTGGTTTGGTTTAACTGTGGCAATTCAAAGTGTCTGAAAGGCGCGCTTCTCCTGACAGACAATATCTGGCTGCCACTGATTTACTCTGCCTGTTTTTAGATTGGTAACGGTACACAACAAACCATCACCGCCTTGGAAACAGGACGAGATTTGTTGAAAGAATATCGCACGTAAAGCTTCAGGAGCTAGAGAAGTCACGCCTTTTGTTCCTTCGGTTTAATCTGTGCAGTCTCGTTGAATCTCCAGCCACTCAAGACACAGGAGACAGGATCTCGACACTGCAATTCTATTAGGGATATACGTGGAAATAAAACTATCTTACCGCTTGCAAACCGTTTATGCACTGCAAGAAAACACACGTGGATTTCACCAAACACACGCAACAGCAGCATTCAGTTAAATAGAGCTTCGTGAATGAATCATTCAGAATCAGAACACTGATTCGATCGAGTTGGGCAGAATCAGAACACTGATTCGATCGAGTTGGACTGAATACAATCTAGCCATTTTCACGATTCCTAAAATGCTTATTATATTGACTACAATATGCCTATATATTTATAAAACGAATCAATGAAACATGCTAAACTGAAAAAGAAATACATAAAAATGAATCACTGAGTCGTTTATGTGAATCGGATCTTTAAAAAGGAAATGTTTGAAAGAACCAATTCGCGGAAATGAGTACGTGCCGGAAGAGAAAGAGCGCATTGTTAACCGGATGTAAACGCCTCCACTAATTACTTCTTACACGAAAAAATACACAGATGTTTTTAAATAACAGTGGCGGTAATTGTAACAGTAGTAATAAAATAATTTACACTGCTAAAATAAAAGCTTTCAGAGATCAAGATAAAAGGCAAATTGTGTAACATTCATGACTGACGCAGTATTCGACCAATCAGAGAGGAGAAGACAAATCAGAGACCCAATAGCTTTCATCCTTTGAGTGTTTATATTCCAGGGGGCGGAGCTTGCGTCCAGTTACTTACCTCGGCGTAGCTCTGTGGCGTTTGTTTGGCGAAGAGTTAAACGTATTAAGCCTCGTAAAATATTTAGCAAATCATTCCGATTCGTAAGATGAACAGCATTATTAGATCGACAGCTCGGTGTCTTCGAGCGGGCGCATGGCAGTACAGGACAGCGCAGAATAATGGAGAGCTGCTGTCTGGTTGGGCCCGCCTCATGTGCTCCTCCTCAGCGGCCCAGAAGACTCTGGAGGAGATGGTGAAGAAGGACAAAGTGGTGGTCTTCATTAAAGGCACCCCCGCACAGCCCATGTGCGGCTTCAGCAACGCCGTCGTCCAGATCCTGAGAATGCACGGGGTCGACAACTATGCTGCTTATAATGTGCTGGACGATCAGGACATCAGAGAAGGTCAGCTGGTGATTGTGCTGTGAAGAGCTTTTGGAGTTTAAACCTAAGTGTGCTAGTAACATTTTGGGGGCAAAAAATAAAAATGTAGTAATTATTGCTTAATATCTTATACTCATTATAAACTTTCTCACTATGCCTTAATTTTTTGAAAGAACTCGAACAATCAGTACTTTTAAAACTGTCATAATAAAGACTTAGTTTCTCATGAGGTGTTATGCATTTAATTATTGAGACGTTTTCTTGTAATATTCACTGAACAACTCACAATAATCAAAAACTAAAAATAATAATATTGTAATAATCCAAAAACTTTAATGAGAAAATAATTGATTCCTAGTAATAATGACTAAACATCTCAATAATAATTAGAATCTTTAATTTCATAATGCCTTGGTTTCTCGTAAAAAGTCTTAAGTTAAGTTAGTTTGTCTTGTAACAATGAGAAACTGTCTCATAATAATGAAAATAACAATAACAATCTTGTAACAGTGACTCATAATAGATTATCTAAAAAAAAAAAAAAAGAACATCTCATAATAATAGATTCTGATAATAATAATAGATGTCGAGACACCATCTCATAATACTTAGAAACTGTCTAGAAACCTTATAATAATAACTTGTATTCTCATTAATATCTCGTAATAGTGACTAAACATTTGAGTAATGGGAAACTTCCATGTAGCAATGCATTAGCTTCTTATAAAATGAGAAACTTCTTCCTTATAATGTCTTTTAATAATATTATTTTTAGTTTTTTTTTTTTTTTTTTCGTTATAAAAAAAAAAAAAAATCTCAATTACTATGAGATGTTGAATCATTATTTTTTTTTAGAAAGTTTCACTTTAGTATCGGATATTTTAAGTTCCTGATTTACAGAATTTGTAAATATTTGTAAATATGACAAAAACTTGAAAGGTGTTCAGAAGAGCACAAGTAGGTTAACGGCACCAGAAGTCCTGTCAGCTCTGATTGCTTTTATCAGCCTTGTGCAGCTGGAAGAAAGGGGTGTTAACCTTACATGACTAAGGTCTGTTTAAAACCATAAAGCCGAGACTCTGAGGTGCTTAAATGGAATTAAAAAGAGAATAGCAAATAGTTATGCTACATAAAATGAATTCCAGAGATTCGTCTAAGAGTTAAGCATGTGGAAATTGTTAAATACTGACTTGTGACTTTGTTTCCCCTGAAAGGAATCAAGACTTTCTCCAACTGGCCGACGATTCCGCAGGTGTTCTTCAACGGTGAGTTTGTCGGCGGCTGCGATATTCTTCTTCAGATGCATCAGAGCGGAGATCTGGTAGAGGAACTTCAGAAGCTGGGAATCAGGTCGGCTCTCTCGGATCAAGAGAAAGAGTCCAAGTAGGATGGTCTTTGGGGTGATTATCCATTGTAAACCTCCCAAAGGTTAACTTGACCTGCTGAAGTCCAAACTGTCCTCCAGATGACTGAAGGAAGTGATGTCAAACCTCCCGAATCCAGAAAAATCACTGTAAAACACTTGACGTAGAATTGCCGTATTACACATGATGATTCTATTGCAGTATGCTTGTCTTTATTTCAGATACTCTAATGTTAGGCCACTGCATATTTAAAATGTATTTTCAAATATATTATTAAATGTATTTTAGATGTATATCATTCTTCTTTTTTTTTGTCAATAAAATATTTTAAAGCACCCATTGTTTGGAACTAAAGCTGCTGGGTGTGTCACATGAGGTTGAATTCTGCGTGTCTGATGTCATTAGAAGGAACATTTTTGTTTATTTGTTGGAGATTTCCCTCTTCCTCATTCTGTAACGTGTGTCATGTTGTTTTGTGTCGAACATGTGTTTAGAAGTTGTCCTACCAGAGAGCGAGATAGAGAGGGTGATACTCGCCACCTTTTTGCCAGTTACTCATGTTAGATGCTCTAGTCATGTAGGGAAACAGTATATACTCAAACTTAAGAGGAAGACATTTTTAAAGGTGTTTGCAGCTGCAGTTTTGTGAGATCTAATACATAAGCAGGTCATACTTGTAACATATAAGTGAAGAGTTTGATTTTATTAGAGGTTTTTGTATTTTAACTTCTAACACATTCCCTATAGTTATTAAAAAGTTGTCGCTGACAAAATTTGGAATTTGACAATCATAAAGGGCATTCATTTAAAGAAATATTAATATATATATGTATATATATATATATACATACACACACACACACACACACATATGAATGTGTGTGTGAATCGACGATATTTCCATTACGATATTCTGTGTTGTAGTTTCATATGTGTCCAGTAGAGGACGCAATAGTATTTTAAAACTGATATTTGTCTAATATTTCCTGTCCATTGCTCTCATAGCTGCACGATCTCTGTCAATATTTACAGGTGGTATTGAAAAGAGTTCAAATAGAAATGCATAATTGATGTCATTACATTCAGATCATGATTGATAAGAAACGTACAAATTTTGTTAAGAAAATAACTCAATTTTATTATTTAAATTGTAAATTACTTATTTTGGTTATGAAAACCAAGGTTTGTAAAATAGTTAATAGTAAAATAATTTTTTAATACTACTTTTTTTTGGAGACTTGCATCACATGGCAACTGCTTTTGAGTTATATATATATATATATACATTTATAGCCCCAAACTATTTACATTTATATATTTATTATTAATCCTACATGCTAAATTACTGCATATGAATTGATTTTACAGCTGCATACTTTTTCAAGTTTTTTTTTTTTTTTTTATATATATATATAAAAAATAATTGATTTGCCAGCTGCAATAATTTGCCTGCATGGTTTCCATGTTCGCCATCCTCTCAAAAGCCTCCATATCCCAGCACTCCTTGCTTCCCTCTAAGCTAGTTGCTAAGCAACACCAGCTTCTCTAAAATAGGAGGCGGGGAGCAGGGGATGCCACTCTTCTCCATGTGGATTTGTTCTGCCAACAGAATCAGGTCATTTGTGCCATTGCCTGAAGAGAGTCTGACACCTCTGCTTTGAAGGAACAAAGACAGCTGAGACCTGAGCAGGAAGAAGGTACGAAAGCAGCTGTCAGAGCTACATCATCAAGAACTCCCAGGACTGGAAATCTAAAATTGTCAGTTCGCAACGAATTTCCATGGCGTTAATAAAAACACTGATACCAGAACCTTCGAGACTTTGTGGCACACAGTAAACTGCTCATCTGGTTTCTGGAAGAAATTGAAAACTGGAAAGCACTGGTGTAGGAGTGTGAAGATGGATTTAAATAATTCCTTCCACAATCCTGGAACATGGTAAAATGTAATTTTCCACAACCTTTCCCAGATAAGGCAAAGAATTTGTCCAGATGTTGTGTCAGGTAAGAACCTTGCATGAACATGATCATAGAAAGTTAAAGCAGTTAAGATCAAATGAGATGAAATAGCCACTGGGGGTCACCACTCTACCTCACATGGAGGTGAAGAACCAGGCCTTGTAAACAAGAGACTCTGAAGTACTGTATGCACCTAATAGTACAAGAAAAAAAAAAAAAGGTCTGGCTGAACCTTCTCAAGAATTTCTAGCTTGCATTCTTGAAAACAGAGGCTGCAAAATGAATTTTGCTAGCAATGCCATGGAAGAACCCTTTTGTGCTCCTCAAAGAACCTTTCAGTTCTTAAAAGAACCATTTTTATTAGTGTGAAGAACCTTTAATAATATAAAGAACATGTGTTCACTATAAAGAACCTTTTGTGCAGTTGGAAATCTACCATAAATGTTAAAGGTTCTTCATGGAACCAGAGCTGCCAATAAAGAGCCTTTATTTTTGAGAGAGTAGGAACCCTTTTCAGGGATTTTCAAAACAAAAAAAGTGCTTGGAGAACAAACATTTATCTTATCATGGGGTTATTATAGGAACCCTTGAAGTGTTTTATATATATATATATATATATATATATACATTCGTCGTGGGCACCTGTTGTGATCACACCAGTATAAATCTTACTCTGATTAGATGAGGTACATTCAAGTCATTGTATAATAGCAATTTTTATTCATTTATTTGTTTCTGTCTTTGAGAAATGAATGGATATGATTAATTATGAGTTGTCACAAGATTTCATGTCATCATAATTATCATATCTAGTATGGGCTAAATTTTTCTTCGTCATTGGTTATGGTATAATTTATGAAAGTGCTCTCTTTTATCTGTTGTTCTCCTCTCGGTGTAAAAGGGATCTTTTATTCTCATGCAGACCGGCTTCAAAAAGACTCTGACCCACCAGGTGAAAATGCTGCACTATGCGTTCACACATCAAACCCCGAGACCACAGAAGAGGGAGAGCAGGGAAGAGTCCATCCTCGCCTTTCTGGGGATTGTCGGAACCTTCCTCAACCTGCTTGTCATTATATTTGTCTACATCTATACTTCTCTCTGACACTAGACTCTCACATGCATGACCAAATTTTCCACAGGGGGGAGATATACTTCCCAGACACTGGATCTAAGATGACATTTACTGTATTTTATTTCACTGACATTTGAATTTAACTTAATTCTGTGGGTAATCAAACAGTCCAGATCTGCCTTTTAGATATGATCAACAGTTATTAGTATAAATTCATATTTTTTCCTAATGTTTAGTTAAACAGTATGGTGTACATTTTGTTACTTATAATTAAAGTATGTCCATGATGTTCTCTATCAAAAAAAAAAAAGAAAAAAAAAAAAAAATACACAGAAGTACTGATCTGGTTGCTTTGATCAGTTTATTTATTTATTTATTATTCATATATCATGTGAATGAAATACTTAGTATAGACTTTAGTCCATAGACCATATTTAATATTAAACAGGAATAAAAACAAAGAGGTGAGGGATAAATCAAATGTGTTTAACATCATAACGTTTGAAGTTATTTTTATACTTTACTAAAAAATGGGAGAAAAAGAGTATGTGACAAAAGAAGAAAGTTCAAATTTACAGCACTCATAAAAGAGTAAAAAAAATAAACCTACCTACAACTTCATTGTGACTGAAGTGTGCTTACAATAGGCTTGTTACTATCCCACGGGAGAAGATTTGTGAATGGCAGTGAAGCTACGCCACTGATGATGGTGGGTCACATGACCATGAGGATGTGGGGAATGTAGTGCATCTACATTACATACTACGCACATTCATACTATAACGTACTTCTTTAGCGATCGCAAAGTAATAATTACTCATGAGATTATGTAATTTCGGACATAGCAGTGTTTTCCCATTGTTTTAGTAGTACTCTAAATTGTTGTAATAGTGTTTGTTTTATTGTTATTTAATAATCACTGTGCAACTCACTGCATGTGTCAGTTTACTGTAGCTAAACAATATATTTATATAGATACAGATTGCTACAGATATTACAAAAAAAGGACATGTTATCTACTTCTGATTATCTAAGATAAGGTGTTGCTGAAATATTTTTCACAGGAGCAAAACTATCTCGACTGTTTTTCGACCCATTTCTATTCCACTGAATAAAAGACATGAGAATTATAGTTTAAGATCTTGGGCACATTTGTTGGATACTTGACATTTACTGTATTTGGAGGACTTTTGGTTGGCTCTTCCTCTACTCTATTTCTGAGCTGCCAAATAAGACATGTGTGATAGATATGAATTTTATACATTTTAAGTGTTCTTTTATACCACACAGGCTCTCAATGTATTGAAATACAAATATCCAGTTTGGACCAGTTTTTATTACTCCTGAATTATCGGTAACCAAACTGTCAATTGTGGCCATTGACTTTCACAGTGTTTTATTTATTTATTTATTATTATTATTATTATTATTATTATTATTATTATTATTATTATTATTATTATTATTATTATTATTATTATTATAATTAATAGCTACCATCAACTATTCCATTGTTTTGTTGTAAACAGACATTGTTCATTTACATAAAAGCAGAAAAATAATTTAAAAGTACTGTGATTTAAAATTATTGTTATCATAGTTATATGGTTCAATCAGATTTTTACACTTAGATTCCACCCACCTCCACTCCAACTAATGTACAAGATTTGTTCATTATTATGAGTTGTGTGATTGTTAATGCAGTCTTCCTTGAGTATCTGTTTTCTCAAATATGCAAAAGCAATATAAGAGAAGAGTTCTGCTATGCTGAGTGCCTCCCCTGTGGGAATCAGGCAGCTGGGCATCAGCGCACACTGGGTTAATTAAAAGAGATGTGACATCATCTTTGCATTAATGTATCCCTACTGCTCTCTTATCATTGTGAGGTATCAAGCCCTGGAGCTGAATGATGGAAATGCATGGAGGCCTGGTGACAAGCCTTCAACAGCCTGAGATATCCAGACAGAAAGAGAAGGAGGTGGCGGAGGAAGAAATAGAACATGAGTGGGAGGGAGAGAGAGAGAGAGAGAGAGAGAGAGAGAGAGAAAGAGAGAGAGATAGAGAGAGAGAGAGAACAAACACTGAGTTATTTAAACTGCCTTTTCATTTTATATCTCATTTGACTTCTAACATTTTTGATGATGTCTGATGTTACAAATGTAATATGACATGTTATAGATATGTGTTGTACTGTACAAGAAAAATACATTACATTATAAACTGGATTAATATGCATGGCTGTGTTATATAATCAAACATGCATTTAACAGGGTTGAGAAAGTAGGGTTTTTTAATAAATTTCTGGTTCTCATTCCTTTTAACAAATCCAAACAGTCCCATTATTTTGTCCTTTTCTTTTCAGAAAACAAATCTACAAAGTCTATTTGAAGAAGAAAAAATGCTATTCCATAAATGAGACAGGTCACAAAAAAAGTACAAATGTAATTAGTACAATCCAATAATTGGCTTATATTGCATTAAATAAATAATATATATATTGTCACGGGAGGAGCAAAAGACAGACACAGTGGGCATGGCGTCAGGCCTCGGAGAGGCTTTTATTAACACAAAATAAAACAACAAGGGGATAAAAGGTGGCCAAAGGGGAAAAGTGTCCAAAATAACAGGGAATCTGGTGTCCTCGTCGTGCTACAGGGTTCGTGTAGGTCGGGCAGTGTTCATGGAGGAAGGGTCCAGGTAAGGGGCGGAGGTTTCATTTCCTTCAGGTGTGCCCCATCACACGCCGCCAGCCCTGACTCGTCCAGCGCCCCTCCTCTCACACACCCACTCCAGTCGGGAGCCTGGTGAAGGGCGGTGATTTAAGACGGGGTGCCGGTGACAACCAGGGAGGAGGCAGCTGACTCGTCACAACATATATATATATATATATATATATATATATATATATATATATATATATATATATATATATATATATATATTTTTTTTTTTTTTTTTTGTTTGTTTTTTTTGTTTTGTTTTTTTGTTTTTTTATATATAATTCTGATTGCACACTGTATAATAATGCAAATGGGTTCTGTTCCTTAACCCGAAGTTTATGTTATGAAGTTTATGTTATGTTAACCCGAAGTTTCTGAGTGGGTACAAAATTTTGCAAGAAGGATGGGTTGCTTTATGACAGCAATAAATACAGATGTAAAGCCATTTACAACAGCTATTGTCATGCTACATGGGGGCGAGGAGGAATGTGATACAGGAGACTTCTTAAACATGGAATTTTAATATAATCATGACAGGGAAACACAGGATTTCATGAAGACATTACTGAAGACTAGAGCTGTAGTCAAGTCCAGCTTTGTCGAGTCCAAGTCAAGTCCAAGTCCAGGACTAGTCGAGACCAAGTCAAGACCAAGTCCAAAGAGGTTCGAGTCCAAGGCAAGTCCAAAAGTTTTGAGTCCAAGTCAAGACCGAGTCCAACAGGGGGGGAACAGGAGCCCATACCCTTCACCTCATCCCTAGTTTCCTCTTCTGGATCGGGGTGGGGGGAGGCATGGTCTGGGCCAACACTGGAGCAAACCCTGAGGTCTGGACTGACATCAGAGTGAGCTCTTGGGCTGGAGAGTGAGCTTTTGGGCTGGAGCCAACACTGGAGCAAGCTCTGGAGGAGCAGGCACTTGAGGGTGCTCTGGAAGGTGCTTACGAGTATCAGGTACTGGAGTGATTTTTTGTGGCAGGCTTGCCGCATTAATGTTTATCATGGGCTTGCCATATTAGTGTTCATTGGGCTTGCCATATTAATGTCCTTTCGGCTGGCCACATTAAGGGGCAGCAGGCTTGACTTGGGGACGGCCAGCTGATGGATCCCATTTGGGATCGTAGGCTCTCCAGACACCGGATGACAGCGTCCTTCCAGCTGAGGTTGGTGGTGTCTGGGAGCTCCGCAGGGTGATGGTAAATCATCCCAATCAGGAACAGCATCACCAGAGTCTCCCCTCACATTACTGATCGGGTCATGGCTTCCCTGAGCATGTTCATCCATGAGACACGGGACACAAAAAGTTAAACAAAAGATCTTCAACAAAACAATAACCCGGGAAAAAGCTGTGGTGCTCTGTCACGCTACATGGGGGCGAGAAGCAAGGAGACACTGAAGACTTCTTCAACATGGAATTTTAATATAATCACGATGGAGTAACACAGGATCTCATGAATACATTACAGAAGACGTTTAACAGCCAACAGCAGTGTTCATGTGTCATCAGTGGTTGCCCCATTAACCTTAAATGTCATATGTGGAACATAGAAAGAAAGTGAAAGTGACGTGACATATAGCAAAGTCTGGTGACAGCAGGCATGCTGTCAACCAATCAGAAACTTTTCAGAAAATATCTGTTTTATGCTTACTATCAGGGTTAGGCGCTTCTATACCCTTGTTAATCAGCTATCATTTCCCACTGATTTTTTTTTGGGGGGGGGGGGGGGGGGGTTATGTTTAGGGGTAGGGATTGGATTAAGTCTATATTTTCGGACAATAATGTTGATCCAGGATCATCAGAAGAAGTTGATCCAGGAACATGCCTTACTTGCCAAAATCACAAGCGATTCCATACTCAGAATTCATACTCTGCATTTAACCCATCCAAAGTGCACACACACAGAAGTGAACACACACACACCCTGTGAACACCCATGTATGCACCTGAGTAGTATTGAAGGTGGAGAGAGTGCTATACATTCACACCCCCACCTACAATTCCTGCCTTAAGACTCAAACACACAACCTTTGGACTTTGAAGTCCAAATCTCTAACCATTAGGCCACGACTTCCCTGAAAGAACACAAAAAGTAAAATAAAGTGTGACCCTTATTTTCCTCTACTGAGTTGGCAACTCTATTTTTAGTGTTGGACCTTTGACCAAGATTGACAACATTAAAGGTGCGATATATATTTTTTGCTTGTTTCGTCCTCTAGTGCGATATAAGAGATTGACATTTGCTAGCATTGCTAAAAACACTTTTGGCAATATACTTTTTTTAACCTCTAAGTTAATATTAATATTTAGGCTGGGGAAGCTTGTCATGCATAACCATATTGAGGCAGATCTGCCCTTAGCCAATACACACAACATGTAATGAGTTATTACCCTGAGATATTCAGCTCAAAACCTACCCAGTGACTGAGATCAAAAGGAAGGTGCTGATTAATAGTGTGAACTCATCCATCAAAGCCTATTTAGCCTTCTGCTGAGGGAATTCCTCAGTGTTGCAATATCCTCTGTACTCCTCCAATTACTCATGTAGAGGTTTTAAAGGATTAACCCAAATAAAAATCACAGTTCTGTCATTATTTAGACAGGGTGATTCCAAACCCGCATGACATTTCTCGTTCCTTGAAACACAAAATGAGAAGTTATCAAGAATGTTTGCATATTAGTGCATAGGGATCAAGGCCACCAAAAAATTATATATATAGAGAGTATTGTTGAAACTAAACTGTGCAGAGCTGTTTGACACCCCTGATCTAAAATATGTTTCGTAGCTTGGCAATGTTTCTAAGATGCAAGAATGCTGCTGTTGTAATATGAGAAATATGGTTCTCAAAAGACAAGTTGCGGTCTAATATAACACCCAGATTTTTGACTGTAAAGGAAGTACATCCGTCTTGCTGCAAACTGTAATCTACGAGATTCTGTGTACTGTTTTTTGGTCTAATAAGTAATATCTCCGTCTTATCCGAATAAGAAAATTATTGGTCATCCAATCTTTTACATTTTTACACACACTGTTTTATGGTGATCTATAAAACTATAGATCTATGGATCTATGGTGTCGAAAGCAGCACTAAGATCAAGTAAAACTAGCAATGAGATGCAGCCTTGATCTGACGCAAGAAGCAAGTCATTTATAATTTTAACAAGTGCAGTTTCTGTGCTATAGTGGAGCCTGAAACCTGACTGAAATCTTGTACATAGCCTTATAGTAAACAGTATTCTCCAATCACGAATGATTCAAATTCTCTACAAACTATGAACACGCTAAATTTTCTTCCCCTCAAAGTTTTTATCTTCCTTCTTCATCCCCGACCTCCCCAACCTTGAATGGCCCTGTATGTGAATAATATCCATTATCTTCAACTCAAATGATCATTTCTACATGAAAAATACACAGTTCATTTTTTATGATGCAGAATAAATGAACATCCGAAGTTCAATGCCTCCAAAAATTTGCATTCAAATTAGATCACGCCCCCACACGCACCATGTGAGCAGTGGCTCTGCTCTGTGCCCTGTCCTGTCCTACTTCCTTGGTACTGTCATCATCGTAGACTCCATCTGTTCATCTGCCAGGAAGAGAGATTTGGCATTAAGATTCATCTGTGAGCCCAAGTTATAAATCACATCTTGACTGGATGATAGCAACCAATTAGCAGCCAACAATGTGTGTATGTGTGCATGTCAGTGCTTGGTTATGAAAGAAGAATAAAAGAAAGGTATACAAGCCTGTAATTGGGATCTTTGGCATGGTGGCTTAAAGCTGAAGTGTGTAATTTTTCAAAGCTAAAACACATTCTTGCATTCAGGTTAATTATTCAAAGACTATAAGATGTTTGAGCAATCGTAATTATTTGAGTATCCTAATCAGGCCAAAACAGCAGGATTGATTTAACCAATGGGTTGTTTTTAGGGCGGGACTATTTGTATGTCTAACCAATAGCAAGAGAGGAAGGACAAAAGGGGAGTGTTCAACATGCTTGCAACTCATATTTAGTGCCACTAGAGAAATGCAAAACAGATTTCAGCTTTAAATTCAAAAGTTTATGACGTGACTTTAGAGATTTATGAAGTGTTTTGACGTTTAGTTTTGAAAAACTTTTGAGAAATAGAGTTAAAATATTGTCCTTGAGAGAAAGAACAACAATCAATAGAAACCAATTTGATTTTAAAAGCAACCTTACAAAATAAATAAATAAAGGAAAGCCTTTCCCACTATTTGGAATCTATGAAAAAAAAAAAACATCTGATGTGGAATGACTTTAATTGGAAAAAAAAAAAGAAAACAATGACAAACATATAAAAGAAACAGAATTTGTAAAAAAAAAAAAAAAAGAGTTCCCTGTTGATATTACACTCATACTGCATCTGCTTAAAATGCTGAGGGGAAAAGACTTTTTTTCTCTCCTGAACTGAAGCCTTTTTTCAATCATGCAGTGAAACTGCATGGCCATTGGTTCGTGCAGTGTATAAAAAACGAACCCAGCTGAGCTGCACGAGCCTATGGCGGCAAACAATCTCACAGTGAGAACTTCAGTCTCATCTCTCTTCGCTCGTGTATAGCTTTCTTTTCAGAGAGCGATTTCGCCCCTGGAACCCTCCCACAAATGCAAAGGACTCGAGCCTCACCCATGAGAGAGAGAGTTCTCCCGTTCTCATATCCCAGTCTGACCAGTGTCCCTCTGTCGGCACAAACGATCTGGTCTTGTTTGGGGGAAGTGAGGACGAGCTGCCTGAAGACAGCACATCATTGACAGCCTCAGACAACAGAGGAGCTCTTGGGCTCGGTGACCAACCACACCCCCCTTGCCATCGTCCACACCCAGCGCCGCCAAAGACAGGATGGATGCCGAGCTTCTCCATATCCTCTTGAAACCGGTCTCCCCCTTGAACAACTCTTGCTGGAAAGAACAGAGTGTGGCCATGGAAATGCCTCAAACTTAAGTTGGGGCGCACGGTGGGAGGGCATACCGACTTTCAGCCACTGCTCGAAGACAGAGAAAGGCTTCCATATCAACTATCTGGAAATGCTAGCTGTGTGTCGCGCCTGTCAGTTCTTACTGTCAGTCCTAAAGGGGCACCATGAGCTAATCCGTTCGGACAACATGTTGATGGTAACCTAAATAAATCACCAAGTAGGCCTCTCCTTGAAACACCTTCATCCTGGTAGAATGAAGCTACGCTTGCTGAGAGTGGTGCATATACCGGGTAAATTTATTCAAGGAGCAGAAATGTTATCAAGGAGCAATGTCCCCTCAGAGAATTGGACACTCCATCCGCAGATGGTTCAGAGAAGCTGGCAGATCTTCGGTGAGGCCAAGGTACACCTCTTTTCCTCAGAAGACAACTCTCACTGCCCAATTTGCTATTTGAAGACCAGGGACACGTTGGCCCAAAATTGGCCCAACCTCCTTCTTTATGCATGTTCCCTGATTGCCCTGATCCCACAGGTTCCCTTTCAGTTGTTCACTCTCGATGTTATGTCGAATGAGTGATGAATTGGAATCTGGCCTAGATAGACCAATCCACTTTGAGTGTAAATAAATGAGCCAATGCACATTGGCATGCGATTATTGCATCCAGCTTCCGCTGATCACAGCCTGAGTATTAGTAAGCAGCAGATGCAGTGCATATTAAACATTTTGCTTAGCGGTTCTATTGTTCTGCTTCTGACCTTCTGCTTATCGAGTGAGAATCTACTGTTCGAGTTTAAGCTCGCTCTTGTGCTGGTGGTACGGCACTTCAGCGTCAATGGTTTTCCCTTGTCGAGTGAGTTTCACACATCTGTCTGCACTACCCACTGGGTGTGTTGCAGGCAGACATCTCCACTATGCACTTCAGCACATTAAAAGAGCATTTCTAGAAGAGCATTCATGGGTGGAACATCTATCGAAAGATGCTTGCCAATGCCTAGATTTATAGTTCTCTCTTGCGGCAGCCGGGGGCACCCTACTTCTGTCACTGGTCGTACTGGTCTTAAGGTGATGGTGAGGAATTGTCGCTGTCCCCCCATGTCTTCACTAAAGTTGAGGAGGTGGCCTTTGTTTCCCTGAGAGAACTACATTCTCAACTCCCTTGATGACTGGCTCATACTCTCTCAGTATCAGGATCAGTTGTGCGAACACAGGGACTTGGTTCTCTCACACCTCAGCCTGTTGGGCTTTCAGGTCAACTGGGAAAAGAGCAAACACAGAGGATCTCTTTTATGGGTATGGAGTTGGACTCGGTTGAACAGACAGCATGCCTCACGCAGTAACGTGCTCAGTCTGTGATGAACTGCTTGAATAAATTCAAGAGCCGAATGATGGTGCCACTGAAACAATTTCAATGGCTTCTGGGTCATATGGCACTTATGGTGACAGTCACACCACTGGGGCTGCTTCAAATGAGACCGCTTCAGCACTGGTTCCATGGCTGAGGTCCGAGATGGACATTGCAACACGGCACTCCTGAGCTGCCCGACTGGGTAGCCAATGAGCCGTCTTGAGCTGCGCTTCTGCGAGAATGGCGACTCCATCCCCAGACGATCTAGCTGATTTGGAGATGTTTCTGAGCAACTCAAGTAGACCTGTTTTCCTCTTCAGAAACCTCTTACTAATAGTTATTCTACTCCCTGACCAAGGGAACACTCGTCACGGATGCACTGGCATACAGCTGACGGCGGGGCCTTTGCAAATATGTATTTCGGGGTGGCAGTGGCTCAGTGGTTCACGTAGGTTGTCTACAAACAGGAAGATTGGTGGTCAATCCCCGGCTCCACCTGAACAAGTGTCGAGGTGTCATTGAGCAAGACACCTAACCCAGCTGCTCCCGACGAGCTGGATGGTGCCTTGCATGGCTGACACGTCGACGTCGGTGTATGAATGAGTGAGTGAATGGGTGAATGTGAGGCAATTTGTAAAGTGCTTTGGATGGCCATGGGTCTGTTGAAAGTTTGAAAGTTTGTTTACCATTTCCCCGGAGGACAAGGAGCAGGTCATGTTAGTGGTGCCATATTGGCCCACCCGGACCTGGTTCCCGGAACTAATTCAGCCCCTCCTTGGCTGTTTCCTCCAAAGAAAGATATAATGACTCAGAGACGGGGCACCCTTTGGCACCCACGTCCAGACACTGGAAACTTCATGTATGGTCCCTGGACAGGATGCAGTGTTTCTAGGTGACCCACCCAAAGAGGTAGTTGACACTGGTGAATGTGATTTCACCAAGTACAACATGTTGCTGGATCAACATCCTTGTTGATCATGGAACAACATTCCTATCAACCAATCAGAATTGAGGGATAACTTTTTAGGAAATATCTGTTTTAGGCTTACAATGCAGAGTTAGGTGCTTCTACACCCTTGTTAATCATTTCACACTGATTTTAGGAAAAAAATATGGGTAGGGTTAGGTTTAGGGCTAGGGATTTGGTTAAGTCTATATTTTTTGTTTTGTTATAGTTATGTTGATCCAGGATCAACAAAAGATGTTGATCCAGAAGCATGTCTTACTTGGCAAAATCATGGCTAGTTGACACCATCACATCAGAGAGAGCATCGTCTATGAGACACACTTCCACTTTAAAGTGGAACATGTTCATTGGGTAGTGTACTTCTCACCGAGAAGGCCCCGAAGATGTCCAAACAGGGTCGTGCTGTCCTTCTTGCAGCAAGGGTTGGAGCGATGTCTGTCTTCCTACACTCTCAAAATTGATGTCACTACAATCGCTGGTAGCCACGACCCCACTGAAGAGAAGTCGCTGGGGCAGCATGAGCTGATCACTAAAGCAGGGCCCATTTGAGCCTTTGCAGACAGTCAAGCTGAAGTTTTTGTCAATAAGTTCGGGCCGGCTGACTTTCAGGGAACCTCTGAGGCCCTGGCCCGGCTATGTGCCCAAGATTCCCACCACTCCTTACAGGGATCATGTGGGGAACGGACTGCCCCCGGAAGAGCCAAACCCGGCACTAGTTTTGCTCTGTCCCGGTCTAGCCTTAAGGTGCTACGTAGACCGGACACAAAGTTTCAGGACCTCAGACCAGCTCTTTGTCTGTCATGAAGGCTGGCAGAAGGGGAATGCCATCTCTAAGCAAAGGATGGCCCACTGGATAGTGAATCCCATCACCATGGCACAGGGGGTGCCCTGTCTGTTAAGATTGTGAGCTCACTCAACTAGGTGTTGAATCCTCCTGGGCGCTGGCTCATGGCACCTCACTGGCAGATATCTGTAGAGTTGAGGGCTGGGTGACCTCTAACATGTTCACTAGATTCTACAGCCTTTGTGTGGAGCCGGTGTCCTCTTGTGTTCTCAGCTCAAATGGGTGAAGCACTGAGAGGTCCCGGCTTTGAGTCAGCTTGGTAAAACCGCTCCAGAGTCATCTGTCATAGTTCATCTGACGTGACGTGACGTCTCCGTTCCCTCCTTCAGGGAACGAGGGTTACCTTACGTAACAGAGATGTTATCAGGTGAATCAAGGAACAAAAATATAAGGTTTTCCTGTTGGCTGCTCTCTGGAAGAACCAGCTGTAGCGATGGGAGCTGAATGTTGGTAGAGGCCCTTTAGCCCATTCCATTGAGACAAGATCTCCTCTCTCAAGCGAACGGAACAATATTGCACCCTCGACCTGACCTGTGGGCCCTACATATCTGGCCGCTTGACGGGAGCCTTCAAGCCTCCCAGAGTAAGATTTAAACACAATATATCAGAGGCTAGATTTGCATTTGCAAATTGCATTATATTTTAACATAAGAGCAGATGGCATTTGTAACTTGAATGTGTGAAGCTTCCAGTGGTTATTTTTGCCTGTATAAAAACAGTCAGTTATGTTGCTTGACATCGCAAACTGGTAGTTGTTGTCATATAGTTTTACCTTATTATCATTATTATGAACATCCTGGTTTGAATTAAAAATAGTAAAACCGAGACTTGGTTTAAGATCAGAGCTCAACCCTCATTATGTTTCTACAGATAGGGAAAGAGGGGGAGATTGGGAGGTGGAGGGACAACTGCTGCTTATGTAGACTCGTAATGATGACTGACAGGACTAAATGATAAGTTTTCCCAAACATACATCTGGAACTTAATTTATTGCACTTTGTTATTCTTCTAGTTAGTCTAGTTAGTCTTCTAATCAGTAGTGGCCAATGAATTGGAAGTTCCGCACATTCACTGAAAACAGCTTACTCCATCATTGCAAAATAAGGTGGATACTGAACTGAATGGTTCCCATTTTCACTTGTTAATAAATCTAGAAGCTGTTGTTTTTACTCGTAGCCAAACGCTAATATTCAGGTACATATTAGTTTGTAAAAGGTCAAAGTAATATGCAGGCCATGATTTTCTTCACTGCAGATTATGTTGACAGGCTTTTCCCACAGCAAATAGAGCAAATTTCCAGCTGAGCATATTTGCTGTCGACAGTTTTCTCTGCCTTTTGATGTTCAGTGTTTATGGCTTCTATAAGCCTCACCATCCTTAGGGACCTGACCGTATTGTGACTGACTCAGGTCATATTGACCTCCATTCTTCCCACCATCAGAGATGGCAAAATCCATCGTTACAAGAGTATAATTAAATTCAATTCAAATTTCACTAAATAGTTAATTTGTGTTTATTCATTTGGTTTAGAATGAGAATTTGTCCTGCTGGTTAGAGCTAATTGTGGATAATTGTGGACATCCGGTTTGTCCCATACTCTCTTTAGCTGCTTAAAATTCAACTGAATCAAACATTAAATGTCAGGCAAACACCTCAAGTTTGGACGTGTCTAAGAGGAAGCATTAAAGGTCAAGTCACTGTGTGATTAGATACTTAACTATAATACTTTGTGACAGGCATTTACTCGGTCAAGATCTCTGTTATTGAACAAAAATGCAGATTTTCTTAAATAGGTTGTTTTGTTCGGAAACTTGGTTTTTCTAGATTTTTAATATGAATCTTATTTAATAACATTCAAAGGTGGGAATAAGTTATATCACCTCTAGCTATAGTGATTTGTAATTTGGTTTTCTGAAGCAGTGGCAATGCATATAAAGGGCCCCAGCTGTGGTGAGGTAAATTGCTGGATATTTCCTCATTAAGGTTCTCATTAAAATGGGAACCAACCAATTCTCATTAGTCCTTCCTTACAGTGAGGGAGACAAATCTGGAACGTCCTCAAGGTTGTCTTTGCTCTCTTTGTATGCTTTGTCTACTGTTATTGTAGTGATCATCTTTGTGTGTAAAATCATCTTGCAGATAAAAGGATTCAAATGAATACAACAAATTTAAGGAAACTGATTTATTTTACATATAATATAATATCTAGAATCATTTTTAATTTTAATATAATTATATTTTTGATTTTACTTTATTGTAGAAAGGAATTCAATTTCAGAGATGCAGGCTTTGCGGTAACTCTGGTGTGCTGTTACTATCGACACAGAGAGCCGACCAAATATAATGGCGAATCAAATTGACAAGATTCTCAGATGAACCCACTAGAAGTTGGTCTTAAACCTAGAAAAAAAAACTGATCTGACTCATAAAAAATAACTTTTATTAACATAAAAGCAGTCAAATAGACTTTAAACTTTTAAACTTATGCTACCCAGTACAAAACCTTTGTAGAGTCCTTTTGGTTGGATGTTCTTGAAACTAGATCATCTGTAATGAAGCAGCTCAGATCACATCGAGTAAATCATTCTGACCTTTAAAACCCCCAAAATTAATTTAGACTCAGCATGTGTTTGCCCCCCTCTATTATCTCAATACCGTCATCGTCTCGTCTGCTTTATGTACGGGGAGTGACTATATTCAAAGAGGTGCTGACCTTCGTCAGACGAAGAGGGCGGACAGATGCCCGTTAAACTGATTAAAGCTCAAGGGAGATGTGATCTTCATACAGTAAGTAGACGGAGATGGCGAAGATGCGAAAAATACAACAGCTTGCATTTTGATGACAAAGTGCATTTTTGACCTATAATACTTCCTGAAATGACACCCTCACTCATGTCCTTTATAATCATTGTTAAAAAGTATTTAGTTTGAGATTCTGGTAAAAGAATAGATAGGTGAGTAAATTATGACAGAATTTTAATTTATGGGTGAACTATTCCTTTAGGTTTAATGACAAGAACATCAACAAACACAACACATGAAGCTTCTTCCTGTTTTGCTATGTTAATGCCATTGTGTTTTCATGTATGCTGTAAGTAAATCATTGTAGGAAAGCAGAGCAGAGGGATGTCTTTTGACCCCTTTATATAAATTGCTTTATATAAAATGTTTCCTACAATAAATTTTGAAATGATAACAGCTAAGTGTGCCTGGGGTAACCAAACAGCCCCGATCAACATTACCTTCTCTACTTCCATTATGGCTGGGCTTCTCCCAGCATGCATTAGTAAAGAATCACTCCTGAATTAGGTCGAGTGAGGAATGCATATGTCTTTGTTGATGTAACTGCACAGAGATGGATTTCTGTACTTTACTGGGAGCAGCTGCTATCAGACTGTAAAGGGGAAAAGAATCCTGTTATTTAACGAAGAGCCAACGGGAGCAGAAAATCAGCTCCGTGGAGGACTAACGGACTCGTGACCTTTATCTGCATTTACTGTGTTTGTTTGGTTGGTGGAAAGGAATAGCCTGTCTCTCACCTGAAATGCCATTCTTTTAGAAACGATAACACATTGCTTCAGCTTTAATTTTTGGTCTCCGATTTGGATTGTACCATTTTGCATCTATTTTTGAATTAGAGTCACATGGACAAATTTTTATCTATATCCACAATGGAAAGTACATTTTAAGATTTTTATTCCAGAACACTCTGTGGGATCAATAAGCAAAGATTAAAGGTTGCTTTAAAAGCACACTTCATTTCTAATGCTTAATATCCCAGCAATGCATCAAACTGCACAGAAGATCATAAAAAAGGTTGAACCATCATATCTGATCTGCCATAGACTATCACTTAGAGCTTGTTTCAAAATGCACTGAAGTAAAAGTTAAATAAAATATGATAAAGTATAAAAAGAAAACTGAATAATATATTATAGAAAATGTCAAAAAAAAAATGTTTTGACACATTTTCACAATATACAATATAAAGTCTCATTGTGAAATGTAAAGTTGCTATTTATTACTATTATTATTATTATAATTATTACTATTATCAGGGAACAATCAGCTTGTTGAAATAAAAATAAAAATACTGCACATATGTGTTTACCAAGCTCTGATGATTGATTATTCTAAAATAAGTTGCTGTTGTTTAGTTTATGTTTAACATCAGTTCACAAATGAACTACATAATTGTTTAAATAAAATATATTGGTAAAATTAAATATATATATTATATAAATATATATATTAGGGGTGTAACGGTTCACAAAATTTGCGGTTCGGTTCGATATGATACACTGATGTCACGGTTCGGTTCGGTTTGTTTTAGATAAAGCAAAATATAAAAACATCATAACTTTTCAGAATGCCGCAAGCGCACCGCGGGTCATGTGACAAGAACTAACCAATCAGCTTCATCCTTTCCCGTAACAACGTTGAAAGCTCAGCCAAGATGAAGGAACAGCTGATCATAGTTGTATATGGATTGCAGTTTTGAAATAAATTTAGTAGCAGAGCTAACCTACTGCAAGTGATTTTTAGAGCTGCAAATCCATTTATCCTTTGCTGAAATTTCCGCGTCTTCATGGAGAGAGCACGTCATTGTTGCAGACACCTCAGAGGTGCTTCTGCCTGAGCGCTTTGGAAAGGAGGAGAAAGACGCGCCTAGCGTTTTACATGCGTTTTTAGGCACCATATGTGAACGGCCCCTAAGGCGCTCGCTCACTCAGCACGCGCTGAAGGCTCGTTGCAAAATGTTTAATGTATTTAACAGACCAGAAATAGAAGATCCTCCAATAACCAACAGGTCTGGTGTTTGGGTGCACTTTGGATTCCCTGTAAGCTATAATGGTGATGACAGAATTAATGGTAAATAGTAAGGTCTCATATCCGCGGCTATAATGTAAATGTAACGTAAGCCTACCACTCGCCGGGGTGATGTCTTTTGCCCTGTTTGAGTCAGTTGGAAATGTCTGACTAAATGCTGCGGGGATAGTTTGTTGCGTGTATGTTTCTCCTTTTTTTCATCTTTTCCCAGATACTGACACACTAAGGTGATGTCGGCGTAAATGAGTTGACATGTTTTAAGTATTCCTGCTGGTGTTTTTTTATTTATTCCCGCTGGTGTACCCTATTGTCATGTAGCAGATGCGACCGTTGTTTTTTTATCCACCACTCTCTTGCCATCACCATTGGTGAACGGTTCAATACGAATACGCGTATCGTTACACCCCTAATATATATATATATATATATATATATATATATATATATATATATATATATATATATATATATATATATATATATATAAATGCAACATGCTTAAACATTTAAAGTTGCAATTGTGAAATTTAAAGTTATAAATGTTCACATTTGTAAGATTTAGTGTCACATTCCAAGAAACAAAGTTACATTTGTGAGATTTAAAGTTGCGCTACAAGAAGACTTCAAATCACATTACGAAAACAGAAAAGTGACACATTTAAAGTCACACTACAAGTCAAATTTTTACATTGTAAAGTCACATTATGAGAACAACAAAGTCACATTTGTGAAATATAATTTTGTTGAAGTGCAGTGCTGGCAAAAACAGTCATGAATAGACAAGATATAATGTCAAATTACAGAAAGCAAAGTTGCATTTTATGATATTTAAAGTTGCGTTACAAAAAAATTTAATCAAGTTGCACATTACTAGCAACTTCATGGTCATAAATTCAATTAATTAAAGGAATGTAGAATCGGATACAACATATAGGCTATACCTTTAATGGAATATAAAGGCTAACACTGCACTGAATAAAAACAATAACAAACAAAACAAAAAACAACCTAATTAATTTTACACCAACAAAATTAAATGTAAGTGTAGATTAGTAGATGGCTCTTTAACATAGCAATTTCAAGTTACCACTTTTTACAGTACTCTGACAGATGCTGACCAGTGACTCAGAGTGTTATCCTTGTCAGCTGTTGGCATTAGTTGGTGCTTGATTTCACCAACTGAACATGTTCAATTGGCGTTTTTTTTTTTTTTTTTTTTTAGGCCATTTATGTAGTGTAATCTGGTGAAGTCAAGTCAAGTCAGATTTATTTACATAGTGCTTTTAATATTACAGATTGTGACAAAGCAAGTAGGAAAATAGTGTGTCAGTAAAGCAAAAAAGCAGTTCATCGTTGAATTCAGTTATGTCATTATCCAGCTCAGTTCAGTTTAAATAGTATATGTGCCATCAAGTCAATGAAATCACTGGAAATTAAGTGTCCCCAACTAAGCAAGCCAGAGGCGACAGCGGCAAGGAACCAAAACTCCATCATTGACAGAATGGAGGAAAAAACCTTGGGAGAAACCAGACTAAACCAGCAGTTCCAGGCTGTAGAAATGTCAGATTGTGCAGAAGAATTATCTGTTTCCTGTGGTCTTGTCCTGGTGGGGACATGGGGACAGGGGATCTGTATCTGGGTCATCTAGTTGTCTTGGTCTCACTGTCTTTCAGGGCTGTAGAGCTCCTTTCTAGGTGCTGATCCACCATCTGGTCTGGATACGTACTGGATCCGGGTGACTGCAGTGACCATCTGATCTGGATACAGACTGGATATGGTGGCTACGGTGACATCGGAATAAAAGAGAAACATACTACTATTAGCGGAGATGCCATTCTTCTAATTATGTAGCAAGTACAGTGTATGTTATGGTTTTCCTAATTAATGCAGCCTAAAAATCCTTTTGAATATTAGAAATGTGTTATGTGTAAGCCAGGTTAAAGAGGTGGGTCTTTAATATAGATTTAAACTGACAGAGTGTGTCTGTCTCCTGAACAATGGTAGGTTATTCCAGAGTTTGGGAGCTAAGTAGGAAAAGGATCTGCCACCTTCATTTGATTTTGATATTCTAGGTATTATCAAATTGCCAGAGTTTTGAGAATGCAGCGGACGTGGAGGACTGTTGTTCAATAAGATCTTGTTCAAACGTTTTTCAAACAAATTATCTTGCTAAACCATTCAGGGCTTTACAAGTAATAAGCAAGATTTTAAAGTCTATCCAATGTTTGATAGGAAACTAGTGCAGTGTTGACAGAACCGGGCTAATATGGTCATACTTCCTGGTTGTAGTAAGAACTATAGCTGTTGCATTTTGGACTAGCGGGAGTTTCTTTATTAAGTGTGCAGAACAACCACCCAATAAAGCATTACTATAATCTAACCTTCAGGTCATGAACGCATTAATCAACTTTCTGCATCTGACTTTGAGAGCATAGGTCGTAATTTAGATATATTTTTTGAGATGGTAAAATTTAGTTTTTCAAATGCTAGAAATGTGGCTTTCAAAGGAAATACTGCTATCAAATAACACACCTAGGTTCCTAAATGATGACGAAGAATTGACAGAGCAGCCATCAAGTCTTAGACAGCGTTCTAGGTTATTACATGCAGAGTTTTTAGGTTCTATAATTTACACCTCTGTTTTTTTTTTCAGAATCTAGTTACTATTAATTTTCATTTAGGTTTTTATACTGACTATGCATTCCCTGAATTTTTCAAATTGTTAAATTTCTCTGGGCCTTGAAAAAAATATAGAGCTGAGCATCCTCACCAGAACAGTTTAAGCTAACACCGTGCTTCCTCATGATATCTCCCAAGGGCAACATGTAAAGCATGAAAAGTAACAGCCCTAGAACTGAGCCTTGAGGTACTCCATTCTGCACTTGTTATCGATATGATACCCCTTCATTAACTGCAATGAACTGATGGTGGTCAGATAATTACTATTTGACCCATGCTAAAGCACTTAATGCCATTTAAAGTTTTCTAGTCTTTTCAAGACAAAGTTGTGATCAATAGTGTTGAACGAAGCACTGAGATCCAATGGCCCTGATAGTGACTGGCATCTGTCGCTGAAATGTGAATCAGCCTCAACTAGCTTTAGATAAATGTGTTGAGATTTTTGGGAAGTAAAGTTGCAACTGGCAGACATAAAGCCACATTGCATCGTTTTTTCCATAAATAAATAACTTATAAACAACGTACAGACAGTTTTAAATTGGGTCATGGGGCATTTACAAACACCAGAGGGATGATATATATTCAGGAGTTTAGAGAGGACAAGAGCTCATCTCCATTGTTTCTAACTATGCATCATCTGGTCAGCATCATAATGGCTTTTGTTATATGGGCTGAGAATAGGTTTTATCAGCTGTCTGGGAAAGGGATTACACTTCACAAAATAGGGCCACTGGTAATTTAAAAGTACATTTGGAATTGTATAAAGTATGAAATAAATCAGAATGAATCAAGCAATCAGACTGTGCATAAATAATCACATTTATATGCACGTGTTAGAAAACTGGTACACAAATAGGTAGTCACTATTCCTATAGCCTGAGGAGTCTGTTTAGCATGATTTTATATTCGTCTAAAGCACTCATTTTATTGTGTTTTCTTTTTCACACTTAATAGTCATCATGAACATCAAGAACTGCATGACCTACACCACAATCACACCAAATGGCTGGAGGGTGAATAGTCGACATATTAAAAACACTGGATCTCATTACCCAGAAACAAGGATGCAGTCAAAGTCATATTTGTTTCCTTTGTTAGTGGTTTATAATTTGCTAGGTTCTATTGTATAATATAATATAATATAATATAATATAATATAATATAATATAATATAATATAATATAATATAATATAGTCCAGTTTTCAGGCTTACGTTAACATCTACTCACCTCAGATAACACTAATGAGCAGCATCGTCTCTAAATACTTCTTTCTTGGAGGTCTGCTGCTATGAGATAAACATTTAAACAGTAAATGTGGCCTAACCTTTATCGATGGCTTAAGGGATTTCCGGTTTAGACATTAATAATTGATGTGCTGTGACCTGTTGTTCTGAGGACAGTTGCTGTGGGCGTTATGCGCCTCAGACTCTCAGCTCAGATGTTTCAGCTCAAGAATGTATTTCTTCAAAAAGATACACCTACCTCTTCTTTTCCGCAGTTGCACTTCAGGGCACATTATATAACTGTTTTGTAAGTGAATCCATGTATTTTTTTTTTTTTTTCTTGCATGCTGTTCTGACAGCGTTTGTTTGGGAGTTCAACAACTGTCTGCTTTGATGAACCTTCTCCATCTCGATGTGATTGTCTGTTTGTGTATATTGTAGTGTAGTGCTAAACAAAAATTCCTCTGGAGGATTTAACATCCATCAATATTTATTGTCATAATATAGAAAACTGCTTTTGCATCTAATGGTGTTTTTGTATTAAATAAAGATAAAGGGTGAAACTTTTTTAACACACTTTCTCCTCAGCCATATTTCAGACATTTGAGGATAATTACCATTCTGATATCAAAAGTGGACCAATTACTGTATGTTATAATATGCATTCAATGACAGGACACTCTTGTGAAACAAATAATAAACTTTAGCACCTCATAATGCTAAAAATCCACCTGCTTGTTTTTTTGTTTTTGTTTTTGTTTTTTAATCCCCATAAATCATAAGCAGTGTCTCAGAACCAGCCATTCACAGAATCCATAAAATGTGATGTCACATTTTAAAGGCACCACCCACCATTGACACTGTCACATTAGCAGAGACCTGCCATGTTTATCTTCACGCTAGAGCATTTAAAAGCAGCATATATTATATATTATATATTATTATTAAAGCTGTAGACAGTATTCAGCTCAGAGCAATGAGTGATTGTCTGCCTTTATTTTATTGTTTGGGACATATTTTTTTTAGTATAGACAGCTGTATACTGTATATTATGTTGCTGTCACTTAATACGCAGATTACATGTTAATGTTAACATTAACATGATTTCTTTCCCAGCTATTTACCTTCACAGACATAACCAATTGTGTTTTTGTAACTCATGTGTGTTTTTCACATAAACTTGTTTTTATTTGACAGTTTAGGTGCAATAAGATATGAAATAGAATTTAGAATTTAGTTTAGTACATGCTGAGTTATAGCAGCTTTCTTATATTATATATATATATATATATATATATATATATATATATATATATTTTTTTTTTTTTTTATATTATTCAAAATATCTTCTTCTTCAACAGAAGAAAGAGACTCATGCAGGTTTGGAAGAGGAAGCTGAGTAAACAATGGCAGAATTTACATTTTTCATAAGCGAGCACATCTAAATCTGTGTTTGCTTATCACACGTCAATGCATTGTTAAAAGGTAATGCTAAACGCATTCCGAACTCTGTGGTCAAATGTGCGAGGGTTAATCAAAAGTACAGCGATTCTGTCCTCTAAACCCCATTAACCTGCCAGTAAAGTGGCATTTTTGTGCTCACAGACTAGAATGGCGATTACCTTTCGCATTTGCAATTCAGATTATTGTCATGCACAAAAGAGAAAGTGTGGCAGCTCAATAATCTTCCATTAACAGATTGTGGATATGTGTGTCAAGTATCGACTCTGTTTCACCTCGACACCATCCTCTTCAAAAGTGTTTGTGGTTAGAATCGTGAATCACATAGAGAGTTGTTTATTTATGTGACATCTCATAAATTATGTGACACGCACACACACACACACACACACACACACACACACACACACACATATATATATATATATATAATCAGCTTGGATCCATATTGCCTTATTAACTATCAGTGATGGTCCAAGACAGACAAGCAAAAACTAGGCTTTTTCCTAGACAATTTCCTCAAACATGATGCCAGATTAGTATCCCATAACAGCAGCAATATCTCACCCTTGCTGATTATTTGCAAACCTTTTGGAGGTTTTGACACATTATATTTTATGGCAGCCTATTATTCATAACATAATGGATCTGGATACATTAAATATTTGTCACATTCTGACTCCCTTATTAATTATAAAAGGTTTTACCGCATTTGGCTTCGTATTATTCAAGTCTCGTTCCTGAGCACTCCATCATGGACAGCAAGCCTTATACGTTTTCCTTTATACAAGTATGTCTTCCTTTATCTCAATTATATTAATATGTTAACATGCTTGTTTACCTATTCAGTGTTTTATTATACATATATATGTTTTTTATGCTAAAAAAATACTGTATACATTTTTTTTTTTTTTTTTTTGCAAATCCATCAGTACATTATCACGAATATATATTTAATTATTATTATTATTATTATTATTATTATTATTATTATTATTATTATTATTTTCTTTCTGGATTGCTTTTATTTATGGCTATGGAAATAAACATATTTTTGGTGTCGAAAAATGGGACAAAAGTGGCTTTGAAAGAGCATTTCCTAGCAAATATTTCGAGCTCATGTGGCGCATCTAAAAAAGCTTTGTCTAAAAATCTTTCCGAGACCTTCTCCAGGTCGGCGTCACAAAAACAAATGAATATGAATAAGACAGGCACGCTCTCTCTCTCTCTCTCTCTCTCTCTCTCGTGTCCTCTCTTCTGGTCTGTCTCATCCTCCTCTCGCTGTTGATCCGTCTCTAAAATGATCGCAGACGCACATCAGATGTTGAGGATTCATGTACCTGTAGGCTGGAGCTGAACTCGACGATGTCATTTCGATGTAAATAGGTTACCTTGGTGGACTGAGACGACACAGAAATCTAGCTTACCTGACCTTCCCGAAGCTTTAGTTATTGTTCTTATAAGCAAATCGTCATGGATCTGTCATTTATGGCCGCGCAGGTAAGGCATTTAACGCTTTTGTCTCGACTATCGCGCTATAGAGATAAATAAAGTCATAAAGTCAGCTTGAACTTCACATGGAACTCAGCTTGTTGAAGTCAGAATGTACGAACGTCAGCTTAATCATGTCAGCAAACAATTTTACATAGGCAGGCTAGTCTACTATATAAACTTTTGGTTCAAAAAGTCTAAATTCAAAACTCTGCAGATGACATTTAAAATACTGGAATTAATTGTATATAGGAAACTTAAAAATAAACAACATTTTAGGATTTGGCATTTATGTTTCTGCACATATAAGGTTACTAATCAAATATTTTATGCACAATTGTATGATGAACAGCTTTGTACAAAATGTTGTGTTCTTTTTTCCATTGAAGCACAAGATGCTCTTTGTGACATTTTCAAATCATGCTGGAGAACATGTATCAACAGTTTTTTTTTTTTTTTTTTTTTTCACAAACTTGTGGATTCCATGATAAGGCAAATGAGACATTCTTCTTAGATCCACCCTTAAAAAAAAATCAACCTGTATGCATGTTACAGCTATTGATTGATTCAATTATATTTTACTTAGAAATGTTTTACTTACTCAAAGTTTACTGAGGCAATCAGCAAGCATCTGTCAGCTTTCTGGATGCAAATTGTGACAACCAGTAGCAATTAAATCAGTCCTAATCACATGTATGTGCAATTTTAATAGTCTTAAAATAATCAATAATTATTTGCATGTATAAGACTTTGAGACTGTGTGTGCAGCCTGCATGATTCAAAGAGTAATAAAATTAAGAAATGATAGGAACAACTGCAGCCTTTGTAATGAGCTGTAGAGCAATTATTGGTGGAAGGCTAATGGGAGAGAACAGCAGTGCTCAAGCTTTATAGCGATGTTCATTTCCTCGTGTTTCATTAACTTGAGAGAAAAAAAAAAGAACAAAAATCACTCAAAAAGTGTAAAGTTTTTCAACACTGCAGCAGAAGAAACTGAATAGGAAAAATCATAATTTCTGCCTATGGCAACCACTTTGCTGTAGTTTGATTTAAAAAAAAAAAAAAAATTGCTCTTTTATTTGCCAAAACTTGTGCTTGTTTTGAATGGGGATTTTCTTGTAGGCAGACGAGCAAGATGAGTTCTGCTTGGAGCGACGTCAGAAAATTGCACTGACAGAGTAATTTAAAAGGATGTTGCTAAGTGAAGTGACCAACGTCATTGCAACATCAGCCGGGATGCAACTAAATAGCCTTTCCCTCTTACTGGATGAGCTATAGAAATAACTTTAGGTGTGTGTCACAGACTAGATTTTGCTCCGTATGGACTTGATCCAAGGACAGACAGAGATAGGTTACAGGGCATCAAAGAGTGATCTCTCCATTAGTGCTGTGTCTTCTCTCGATGTCATTTATCTTGACAGCCAAGAGGCAGAAGCTTTGATTTTAGACCTAACTTAGAGCCAAGTCAGGGTTCAAACTATTGCCTGTCAGCACAGTGCTGTTCCCAAAGAATAGACATTACCCTCATAAAGTCAAGTCTGATAGGTAAGTTTTGGTTTGACTGATATCTGATGCCAACTCTGATCTATTTCAGAATGGTCGAACTGGACTGAGTTCTTAATTTCTATATGCTTGCGATTCTCTGTGGAGAGTTTTAGAGTCAAACCAGATCGTAATAAGTGGCAGTTCAAGTCTAAATTATTATTATTATTATAATTATTATTATTTTATTATTATTATTTTTTTTTTATTATTATTATTTTTTTTTTTTTTGGTTTCATCCCTCATTTGTGCCCTTAATGCAATTGACTCTTTTGCTTCATGTGTTTCGACAGGTGCTAAAAGATGGCCATGGTTTCTCACCATGGCCCTGATTGCTGGCAAGATTTTCATTAATTCTCCAACTTCCCTCATTAATCTCATATAGTGTTGGCTCTCTGGATTTAATTGAATTGCTCCATTCTGTTCAAATGGTGCAGAATAGTGAGCTTTACAAGATAATCATATGAGTGAAGTTGCAAAAAAGTTAGGAAACTTTTGAGAACACAATTGTAAGGGAAACAGGTCAATTTAGCTCAAAGGGAATCATTTAAGAATTTAAAGGGAATTTGAACAGAATCACTGTTTCACGGCTGACCACTAAGGGGCCCAACGATTCACTGAACGAGCCGCTTAACATCAAATCTGCGCTGGAGATTAATATCCAAAATATAGTGAAAACACTATCAATTAGCACTGTAACAAGATCGGCAGTTTAAGACATTAACTTGTAAGCACAAAAAACAAGATACGTGAAACAGCATTGACATGAACAGCCATCAATCACTTAATTAACCCTTGCATTGAGTTCCTTAATGAGGTAAAAATTATATTACATACACCAGTACAAATATCTGGGGGAGTTAGTTGGGTCTCCTGTGTAAAGAGGGTTCCCTTTGTTGTTATTGAAAGGGGGTTTCCCGATGTCGCTGATTGGCTGGAAGTTCAGTAGTTGCTGAAGTGACGTCTTGGGAAGCCCGTGGTTGGGCGTTGGCTGAAAATGTGGAGTTGGGGGATGACTGAAATTGATCCAGATGTTGTTTTTATAGACTGTGACAAAGTGTACACTTTTACAGTCATTATTATCTACACTCAGCTTTGGGATTGTTTCCCCATCATCTAAATCCTTTACTGCATTGTCAAAAATCTAATTGTGACTGTGCACCATTTCGTCACCCTTTGAACCTCATCACATGCATATTAGCTTATTTTATTTCCCCACTGGCTCATGGCTGCTTTTTGATTCTTTACCTGTTTGTGTGAAGGCTTTGCCGAGATCTTTTCTCGGGTCTAACTGTAGACTCTCCAATTTTCTCTCGTGAATCCCTAATGTACACTACAGGATTGTGGGCAGTTCTCCTGTGGGACAATTCTGTCCTAGCAATACTCTACAGTGATAATAAATGCTTTAGCTTTTTCACCTGGCTCTGATAAACTTTTTTTTTTTAAATTATTATTATTTAACCATTATTATTATTTGAAAGCAAGTGTTCATGCTCAATATATCACCAATTGTTTAAGTGAATGGGTTCACTTGAACTTTCAAGTTCTTTCTCTCAACTATAGATATATGAAACCAAAATTTCAAATTCAAACGGACAAACAAATATACTGTGAATAATAGTAATAATAATAAGGTATACTGTATAAAAAAATGTATGTCAAATTTTGTGTTTTTTTTTTCTTTCTTTCCTTGAAATGACTATGTTTCTTCTTTTTTTTTTCTTATCAGTTTTGTGTATTAGGGTTGTGTGTTACACCTAATGTTGTTAAATTAATTTTTATTGATTTATTCCAGTTTCATGTGTGTTACCTTGATGATGTTTAGTGTTTGTGTGAATGAGACTGTGCACCTTCTATAGTATAGATTATACTAACTATCTGTTAGTATTTAAAGGCTGCTTGTGATAGGCTTTGGTTCATCATGTGACTTTCTCATCACCACCTGCATTTGGTGGTTATCAGTGTATTACAAAGGTACAAAACAGATTTCAGTACTTCAATAGATTGGTATATTAACATTATTTTAGTTAATGAAATTAATGAATCACCGCTTGGCATAAGCTTCTTCTGGCCGGAGGCCTCAGTGCACCGTGGAGGAAACATGTAATCAATGTTTGCCCACTGACTGGCCACCAAGAGGGGTGTGGTAGGCCACAATGGCTGCCAAGTAGACATTCAGAGTGGAGTGGGTCAACCCTGCAGAGAGAAGCCTGCAGAAACTCCACAACTGTACCAACTGGGCAGTTAACTTAGTCAAGCTGGCAGTCTCCTCACTATGAGGTGAAAAGTTTCCACCTCAAAACATACAGTTTCCTCGTGGAGGGAGCTCTGGATTGGAGGATGGTCTCAACAACCTCGGTTGAGAGACCAGAAGCTACGAGTTTCCCCCATTAGGGGGGAACCCATAACTTCCTACTCCGAGCGGGAGCACACCCTCCGTCTTTGAGAGGAGGTCCCTACTGATGGGATTCTACCCTGGAGAGCCAACTAGGAGGGAAATCAGGTCCGAGAACCATACTCTGCAGGCCAGATCGGGGCTATTAACAGCAGGTGGACCCCATCCCGGCGCACTCTTTCCAGAACTCCCGGGAGCAGAGCAATCATAGGAAAGGCATACACACAAAGCCGCGGCCATGTCTGTAACATGGCATCCAGCTCCAATGGAGCTGGATGAGTCAGAAAGAGAACCAGAGGAGATCCGAGTCACAAACAGGTCCACCTGAGCCTGTCCAAAAAATCTCCATATCTGCTTCACCTCCTCGGGGAAAAGCATGTGTTCCCTGGCCACTAATGGTTGCACCCCAACCGTTGAGGGACGCACCCATCACTAGTGTTACCAGGCGATACGGAGCACCCAACACCATGCCCTGAGACAAGGTGACTGATGCACCATGGAACACCGGCAGGGTTGGCAGATTGATCTCCTGAGGGCACTGAAGAGAGATGGGCACTGTGTAATGCGGTGTACACCGCTCTTCCCCAGAGGGAGCTGGCCCTCAAACAGTCGTAGGCCTTTGGCGTCAGGATGTTTACAATGAAGACTATCCAATGAGAATTATTGTCCTTTAACTAGAAGCCTTCAGCCTGGGAGCACCACTCTGACTCTAGACTCATGCGGAGTATTAGAGGTTATACCCCCAGAATGAGGGGCAGGAACAAGGTAGGTTGGGACTGCTCCCATGTAGCAACCCTTTCTGACACCCTCAACCTAGGACGAGAGGTAAACACATTATCTTACTAATGAGTTTTTATTTTTTTAAGAGCCCCTGTATATCTAACTTCTCATAGTCAGATAAATATGTAATTTTATTTCTCAGAATTAAATGTAGTCACACAACCTGATATGACCTTGAGCATGCAAAGTGGTTTTCCCTTTGGGGAGAACCCCTTGGGGTCTTGAGCCACCACTGTAGGGGTCTCATGAACAGTAGGCCAAGAGTTATCATGTTGGACGGAGTCTGGAACTGCTTGTCAGTGAGTGTCCTGCCTTCTTTGATTCTTGTGACTGCTGTGAGGATCAACTTGATCCGAGCAGGAGACATATGTGCCGCATCGTGGTCAGATCCCACACCACACCCAGATAAGTGATTCTCTGTACTGTAGAAAGCACAATTTTCTTGGCTTTAAACCGATATCTAGATGTTGAAATGCCATCTGCTCTAATTGAGCTAATATCAACAAATCATTAATCAGGTTGAGTCGTGAAAGTGTGGGGTGAGAGTGCAAGGCCAAAGGAAGAACCAGTATCGGTAGGCTTTTGCCCCCAAAAACAAACCTCAGGAACTACCCATTATGAAAAAGGATGGAGATATTTGCATCTTTTAGATCGATAGTGACACATCAGTCCTCTGAAACGTTTTTGAGTATGAGCGTGCTGAACTTTAGTCCCCTGACTGAGTGGTTCTAAAGAAGCATATCTAAAATAGGACGCAACCCTTCCTCAGAACGGTGAAGTACTGACTGTAGGATCTGGTCTCTGCTATGCAAGGACGTACCACCTCGATGGCCTCCATCTTCAGATAGTGTCTACTTCTGTTTCATTACCAGAACTTCAGAATTGAGATGGAGGAGAACCAAACTGGATTCTGTGGCCTATCACTTCAGTGTTAAAGACCCACTGAGACATGTTTGGCAGTAGTTTTCATGCTGCCAGATAGTCTACTAAGGGAATCAGCCTCTCGAGACTTATCTCTGTTGTCATCAGAGCAGTTAGCTCGGTGCCCTGAAGCGGCACACCAGCAGGAGATGGTCGAACTAGCTGCTTTGGAAATCTCTGTGGAGTTTGCAAGCCTCTTAGCACCACTGTGTTTCCAGGCAGTAAATGAGAGAAGCACTCACCAAAGACCGCTGCACCCTGGAACACCGTCAGGGTTGGTAGATCGACTTCCTGAGGGCACTAAAAAGAGCCAGGCACTGTGTAATGTGGTGTACACCGCTCTTCCCAAGAGGGAGTTGTCCCTCAAACAGTCCTAGGCCTTTGGCGTCAGGATGTCTACAATGAAAACTCAACAAACAAAGAACGACATTCCTTCCACTAGAAGCATTTAACCTAGGAGCACCATTCTGACTCTAGACTATGCAGATTATGAGAGGTTATACCCCCAGAATGAGGGTCTGGAACAAGGTAGGTTGGGACTGCTCCCATCCAGCAACCCATGCTGAACACCTCAACCTCCTCAGAGGAAGAGAGGTAAACACGTTCTCTCACTAACAAGTTTTTTTTTTTTTTTTTTTTAAGAGCCCCTATATCAGGGTTCTTCAAATCTTACCCTGGAGGGCCAATGCACTGCAGAGTTTGGCTCCAACCCTAATAAAACTCACCTACCTCTGATTTTCTTATGATCCTGAAGACATTGATTAGCATGCTCAGGTGTGTTTGATTAGTATCAAAGCTAAACTCTGCAGGAAAGTGGATCTCGTGGATCAGATTTGAGGATCCCTGCCCTGTATATTTAACTTCTCATAGTCCAGAGGTAGGCAAGTTCGGTCCTTGAGAGCCGCACTCCTGCACAGTTCAGCTCCAACCCTGAAAAAAATAAAATAACCTGCATGTACCTTAGTAATCCTGAGTGGATTGATAAGCTTGTTCAGGTGTGTTTGATTAGGGTTGAAGCTGAACTTTGCAGGTCTGCGGCTCTCTAGGACCGAACTTGCCTACCCCCGTCATAGTCAGATAAATATTTAATTTTATTCCTTAGAATTAAATGTAGTCAAACAACCTAATGAGAAAACATGGTCTGGTGTAGGAAGATTCACATCAAAAACCAATATGATATAATATACACATTGCCTCAGTAGCACGCAAGATGCTCAGTCACACAAACAACATCAATCTCCTCAGAGAAAGATGGCCGCAGCAGCGAACTCTCACTCAGAGGGGGAAGAAACTGCAGTGCGGGCTTCTAAGCCTCAAGAATTAGCTCTAGATCTAGGGAACACGGTCGGGGATAGGAAGCGCCGTCTCCTGCCAGATCATGTGCGATCCCTGCGATCCTTGCAATCTCGCGACCGCAACATAAGGTTCTAATCGCTGAAAATAATATCTATTATCGCTGTCATATCTCATTCTAAAGATACTCCTAAACTTTAGCATGACGCAATCGGTCACGAGACACATAAGAGCCTGATGTAATGCTTCTTCTGGCATATTTGTTTTTTATTTGTGCACAGACTGTTTAGGTTAAGGGTTACATGCTCAGAAATGTGTAAATAGTGTAATGTAGCATAATAAAATTGTTGCGACTGTTTAATTTGAAAATCACATCCCAGCATATACGCAATAGTGATAAAATTGTTACTTCATTTGTAATTTAATAATGACGATAAAATTTTCATTCTCTTTGTGTCTGCATATTGACGCCAATGGTATGTTATTTAAAGCAGCCTGCATGTGAAAAAATGACCAAGCATCAATATATGTGCCTATAGACTGAACATATGCATGTCAGCATTATTTTCACAAATTTTTGTTTTTGTAGTATAGAGATGATAACACTGTTGCTTTCAAAAACTTTTAAACTCTTTTTTAAAAGTTTGTATTTTCAGGCCCCAAAATTTTTGTTACTGTGTAAATGAATGACCAAAACAGATAAAAGTGTTACATTTTAGTTAAAAACTGTTTACACCCCAACTGTGCGGACACCCCTTCCAACCCTGATTAACCACATCTGAACCAACTAGTCAAGAACTTCAGATTCACTAGAAACTTTGGTGCAAGTGTGTTGGAACTGGCTGAAGCTACAGTAAACTCTGCAGGATGTTGGCCACATTAAAGTAGTAGTTTTTTCATGAGTTAGTTAGGATGGCTATTGTGAATTAATAAGGTTTGGGAACCTACACAAACATTTACATTGCTAAGCTCCCAACTAGTCAACAAGAAAGATTGCCAAGTCAATCTGAAATATTTCCTTTAGAGAAAGCTACAAAAGCAGCTTGCCAAAGTTAAGATATTTTTATAACGATGAATCATATAAACAACAACTAGCTGCAATTGAATCAAATATATTGTCATATTTTTAGTTGCCATTTGTTGCAGTAAGCACCCCAAACGCAAGCAGATTAAAAAACAAAACAAAACGTATTTTTTTAATTTTTTTGTAATATGAAAATGTCTTTACCTACATTCGCAAGCTGCAAATGCAGGTGTTGAACCTAATAAAGACCCTGCTACTATTTATACAGAGTGAGAAAACACTCAAAACGAATCGGTGTGTGAGTGAGCTATCAGAATGATTCAGTTTGATTTGTTAATCAGTTTATTAGATAGAGCTGACTAAATGATAATTTATTAATTTGGCTTTGCTGTAGTTGTGATTCTAAGCAGCTAACATAACATATATTCATATGGTGTGTCATATATTGTCAAGGAAAACGATAGTTTGTGTCAATACTACCCAGCTACTTAATCAATAAAATAGCTTCACTACTGAAAACGACTCGTCCACCTCACCACTGAGAAAGGCATATTGGCTGTTTGAGGTGAAGCTACTGCAGAACCCTGCAAGAGGTATTATTTTAATTAAGGTCAATTCAGGTTATTTAACAAGAACAGTCTGTGACTCTATAACTGTGAGCCAAAATAAGTTCACAAATTGCTGATGGGGAAGTTCACAGCATTTCAGCCAGCTGAACAGACGCCACATCACAATCTGGATCCTCCCCCTTAGAGACGCGAGTGTCATTCCCCGCTAACTGAGGACAGCAATGTCTGGATGGATAAATATGTGCCCATAAGGACAATGAAGGCAGCGGGACAGGGGCTGGAAGCTTGTTCAGCACTGCTGTGAATGGAAATAGCACTTCAGTATAGATAATGCCCTTTAGTTCATTAGACACTGATTCATTTGCTCTAGCCAGAGGATACCTGTCTCAGAGGTACAGGCTGATGGCTCACATAAGGTATTTTTCTTCCATCTGTTTTGTGAGCAGCTCTCCTACATGTGGTGATACTCTTATGCAAGACATCACAGTTATGAGTGAATTTTATTTGAGCTCAGTTTTTAACTGGGCTTATTTTGGATTCATCACAACTTATGAGAGAATAAATTTCAAACACATGTTGATTGTGCTGTTATATCCTTTATACTTTGTACTGTTATTTGTATGGACCTCAAGAGACACATAAGAAGCTCATAAAACAAAGAGAAACATAAAGCAGTAATAATGTTGTCAATAATGACACTAAACACTGTAAAGGATAGTTCACCAAAGAATTTAAATTCTGTCATTAATTACTCACCCTCATGTCATTTCAAACACATAAGACCTTTGTTCATCTGTAGGACACAAATTACAATATGTTTGATGCAATCCAAGAGCTTTCTGACACTGCATAGACAGCAACACAACTGAAACGTTTTATGGCTGAGAAAGGTATAAGGACAATTTTTGTGTGCAAAGAAAAACTATTTCTTCTCTTCCAGGTCAGTCTCCACTCCCATTCACTAGAGTACCACAACAAATGTGTTTGCACCTTCCTCTGCTTGTAAATAGAACACATCACATCTGGGTTCTACATCAGAACGCCAGCTCCTGCATCAGCAGCATCACACGCATGTTTCATGATTCTCTTGTGAACACGCAGTAGAGACTGACACGGAAGAGTAGTAATTGTCGAATAAAGTTGATATTTTTGTTTTCTTTGCACACAACAAAATATTCTCGTAGTTTCATAAAATTAAGGCTAATGTCACATGGATTATTTTAATGATGTTCTTACTATGTTTCTGGGCTTTGAATGTGTCAGTTAATGTTGCTTTCTGTGGAGGGTCAGAAATCTTTCAGATTTAATTAATTTGTGTTCCAAAGTTGGAATGACACGAGGGTGATTAATTAATTACCACATTTTCCTTTTTGGGTCAACTATACCTTTAATTATACTAAAACATAATTACAATTAAAACATTTTTGATGGAAAAAAAAAGATGAATTGTGTCCCTTGGTCATTTATTTTATTGTGAATACCTAACGTGTCAGTGATAAAAATAAAATTAAAAATTAAATTGTGGAGGAAGAAAGTATAATAAAAAACAAAAAAAACACCATCATCATTTCAGCCATGATTGCATATCATGAACTAATGAACATCAATTAAATGTTAACGGTTATATTAAGGCAGAGCCACACTATTACAATTTATAAAATATTAATATATTCACTGGCATGCAGATCATGTGAAAAAAAATTGTTATGAGGCAAACAATTATAAATATAAATGTATATAATATATTTTTTTCTAAAGCACACAGAGAACAAAAAATTAAACAAAAGGCTATTTTTTGAGTTCTAGGAAAACTTTGTGAAGCTTAAACTAATGCATTGTCATGTGTATAAACGTGTAATCCCTGTTGTTTTTCAGTTTTATTTAAATCTGCACTAATTGTGGGCCTTTTCGCTGTTATTTAAAAGTACATCTAGAAGACCTTTTTTTTCTACACATGTTTACTGAAACATTAAAAACTCAAAGTTAACTCAAATGTTTTTATTTTGTTTTTGCAAGCATTTGTCACATTATCAGACCGGCTACACAAAAACGCCACAATTATTTTGTCAGTAAACCTATAGGCACCCCTTTTAATCAGAAATGACTGCTTAAAAGTATGATTTAGTTTGAAGTTATCTTTATTTTGTCAGAATTATTTGATTATCTACCATCCCTAAAACGACAAGTCACATTAGATGAAATAATTCCTTGATATATATATATATATATATATATATAAATATATATATATATATATATATATATATATTTTTTTTTTTTTTTTTTTTTTTTACCTTTTTGTTCAGCTACAAATGTACATTTCTAAAATTTCTGTTAAAGAGCACTTCACCTAAAAGAGCATCTTGTGTACAAACATCTGATTAATATCTAAAAAGCAGGTTTATGTACTATCTAAATTAAAAGATGTCTGTCATTTAAGCAAATATGCAAAATACGTCCATCAAACCTAAATATGTCAACAAAGACCATTCATTGCCATTCAGTTCCTACCAAATCCCAAGAGACAAACCGAGTCATGTTGCATAACTTAGTCTGGTCAAGTCACTGATAGCTTGAATACATTATCAGACTGAGAATGATGAATTATGAATCATAATTTGCATTAAAACAGATCAAACTTAGCAAAGCAGACTCTGATGTTGGCCAATCTTTTCATCTTTCTAAAAAATATCATTACAAAGCTATTTAGTGGTTCCTTTATCTCTGCATTTCTCATTTTTTATCTTGATGCTATGTGTAACAGACACTTGTGGCAAATGCTTTTATCTATTCACGACATAGAGGCTATCAGCCTCTGAAAAGATTTCATTTCTACCATGCAGAAACTCATTAGTCAACATCAATGCATGTTATCTTTGCTCGGCTGAATGACTGAGGTCCTTCTTTCAGTTTTAGATCTCTTCGCAATTTAACTGTGATGCTTAAGTTGACAGAGTCAAGTGGTCACACCTCATTCCATCTTCAACAATCAAATTTTCATTTCTGCTTTTTTTTTGAGTAAGTGGGTTATTATAGTGTATATGAATATTGTCAGCTTGAATATATTAACATCAAATACTTCTCTTCAAAATTGCCTTTCATTTCAGTGTTCCCTTAAGATTCAGGGCTTACATAATTTGAAAGCTCCCCTTTGTCTCCAGAATTAACTAAATATGATATCAGTCCGAACCAACACTCCTCTGGAAATTGTCCTTTCTCTGGAAGATGAAGAGTAATTGTTATTCTGTGATAGAAGAGCTTTGGTTTGACAGCATGACCCTTGGCATGGATAGATGAGGACTGTGTTGTGTCTTACAACATAATGTAAAACAACTTTTAGCAGTTACAGTAACACAAGGCTGAATTAGTTTCTGTCCTTCTATATGATTTATAGTAATATAGCGTGAAAGGCTGCAAGCTGTATCATAAGACAGATTTAAACTATTAAATGGATACCCACAATGTTCTTTTCATGGACTTACTGAACTCATAAAAGTTAAGTGTATGTGGAATAATAAAATTCAACATGCTAGATACATGGTTAAATATCATGGAAAATTTGATTTTCTGTAAATGAACATGGAAATTAAGTAGACATACTTTAAAACCTTTTAAAAGTTTGTTTTAATCAATTTCACATTTTAACAAACTGTGCCAGAATTGGTGATAATAAAAGCTTCAAAATTACCACAATTATGTATAGTTTTGGGCCAAATGTTGATATTCTAAACTTATAGAACTACTATTCAAATAACTATATATGAGATAAATTTAAAATATATGATTTATTTTGGTAACACTTTACCATCAGGTCAATTAGTTAATGCTAATTAATGTGTTAACTAATATTAACTAACAATGAGCAATATATTTGTTACAGTATTTACAGTATTATTAGTCATTCAAAGCTAAATTTCATGGCCCTGACACAGACCTGGATCAAACCAGAGGACACTGCTACACCTGTAGCACTCTCAAATAATTCCTCATTTTCCCACTCCCCCCTTTTGACTAGAAGAGGTGGAGGTACTGGTCTGCTTATCTCTAATGATTGGAAATGTAATGCTTTAACATATTTGGGTATCAACAGCTCCTTTGAATCTCATTGTGTGTCAACTATGGCTGCTCACAAATCAGGCAATCAACTGGACCTTTTTTACACATGACACTGCTACACTGGTCATGTACTGGTTACTCCACTACACACTTCGGATCACTTCCTCCTCACTATTAACCTCAACATGACTCCTGACACAACACATACCCCTCCACATGTCATATTTTATGTAATATGGTTTTATGTATTTTATGTTTAACCCTCCCGGCTATCTATTATGGTTTCATCTTCGCTTCCTTCCCCTAAACTGTTAGCATCTTTTGATGCTAACTGTGCTACTGATACTTTCTGCTCCACTTTTAAATCTTGTTTTGACACTGTTTGCCCCTTGTCTTCCAGGCCAGGCCGTACCACCCCTTCTGCCCCTTGGTTATCTGATGTTCTCCGCGAACATCATTCTAAGCTTAGAGCTGCTGAAAGGATGTGACACAAATTCAAAAATACTACTGACCTTAATGTGTATCAGTCACTCCTCTCTTCCTTCTCTGCTAATGTCTCCACTGCTAAAAGGACATACTACCATAACAAAATTAACAATTTCTTGAACTCTCCTTTCTTCCTTTCATTGCAAAAACACTTGAATGAGCTGTGTTCAACCAAGTCTCTGCCTTTCTCAAACAGAACATCCTCCTTGACAGCCACCAATCTGGCTTCAGAAGTGGACATTCAACCGAGATTGCCTTGCTCTCAGTTGTTGAAGCCCTAAGACTGGCAAGTGCTGAATCCAAATCTAAAATACTTATCTTGCTTGATCTGTCTGCTGCTTTTGACACAGTTAACCAGATCAGGGCCGTGCAGAGACCTTTGGAGGGGCAGGTGCTCAAAGTATAAAAGGGGCACATGGAACAAGGTTTAAATAGCGCGGTTCAAAATAGCAATACAGCAATATATTGTGATGCATTCCTTGCCGATTTGCGTATTGATATGGATGATTATGTATTGATATGGCAGCAAATGCTGTGATGCAGTTTTGAAAAAGAAAAAGATTAGAAGAGACTTAGAATTTTGAGTTTAAAAGTAAAAAAAATAAAAATTATTTCCACCGAATAATAGCTCTGGGATTAGAAACTGAAATGTCTTAAATTGTCCCAACCTGATGGCTTTTTCTTCTCTGTTCTACAGAATAATTAAGAATAGCTGTTATAGTAAAATCTACAGAAAAAAACTCTACATTATCCTCTTTCTCACCAGCCTCTGTCTCCTGGCTTGTTTACCTGATCTTTCTGTCACTTGTGTGTCTATATTTGCCTCTTTTTCTTCCTCTATCTCCTCATCTGATCTATTACTTTCCAGTCTCTGTCCATCTAGGAACAAGCCACAATCTACTATTTCATTGTCAATCTATTGTTTTAACCATCACTACTACTCTGGCACCTAATCAATAAGTCCACCTTAAATATTGATACAAAACAATAAACAACTGAGTCATGCTATGAAACACTGTATAACTTATATAGGCTTATGTTTTATTTATTTTTCCTTTTTATTCAAAACAATTCCAAACATGCTTAATATATCAGGAAATATCTCGATTCTCAAACGTGTAAATAAACGCGTTTTGCACCTTTATAGATTGTTATTTGATCAATAAATGGAAAGGAAGTGTAATCTATTAACTACACATAAAACCCCGACTTTTTACTTAAGTGCCATATCATGCCATAAAATATTTTTAATACGAATGAATTTTGTATTTAATGTAAATTTTAATAACAATATTGTAAGTTACTTATTTTAACACTTTCATTTTACAGAGAGGAAAGAACATTTACATTATCAAATAACATTTTCATTCAGTCTAGCCAGAGTTCAGGCACTCTCAAAAACTACCATTACAATCACTGAAGCACTTTACATTACATTATGCACATCGGGATTTTTTTTAGTTTTCTCTCTCTCTCTCTCTCTCTCTCTGAAGAAAGAATTCGCTAAATAATTCAGTCAGCGAGCAAGTGAACAAAAACAGCGCGTTTCATGATGACTCTTCTGCACGTCTCCGATTGGCCATTGCATTCGCGCAACAGAACCGTTAATTGGTTATCATCATGAAGCGTTGTTAGAACGTCTCTGGCTCAGCGCCAGCCAGCTAACACAGATTTGAATTTAACAGCTGATGCTGTGCACTGAACGATCTAATCACAACAGTGTGATTATATCAAATATATACAAAATATTATTCTGCTGTTTTTTTTTTTTTTTTGTCGTTTGGAAGCTGCATTTAAAATCAACTTGGCTCAGAAATCTTTGAAGGGGCATGACGCCTCTGCCCCTCGATGCCTGTGAAACGTTTCTCCCTCAAACAGCACGCTAACGTTACTCTACAGGCTACACACCGCAATATAAACAACATATCTGCATGTTCTCACATCAGGTCGTTCTTGTAAAATAATAATAAGTAAATAAATATCAAAATCACTTCGATGAGAATGAAACACCGCTTACCAGCTTCCGCGGTGTTGAAAATATCCTCTGACAATTAAAAAATGCGCGTGCGGCGTGACGAATCGTCCCGGTTGGATGAGGAGGTCGTCGTCGTCAGGTCAAAGGTCATCATGTTGGTCATCTTATTGACGGTTAAATTATTATTAAATTTTTTTACTAATATTTAGATTGGGCATGAGCAGGCATTCACAAAAGGAAACGTTATGACAAAAAAAAAAAAAAGAGGAAATTTTGCTTTGACAAAAGGGCACTTTGGGCACCAAAGGGGCAGGTGCTCAAGCACCCAACGCCCAAACAAAATTCTGTAATTTGTAAAATCCAAAAGGATTTTTTTTTTCTTTCTAGGATTGGCTACAGACACTGATGTGTTTAAAAGTAAACTGTGTGTATGTTAGTTAGTCTAAATTATCTAACAATTTTTGTCTTATCAAACAACAACAGCAAATGGTTTTGTGCCTCAAATGCTTCAGTAAAACACATTGCCACTATCACTGTAAATCACCTGAGCATAAAGGAGTTTTGCAAACAGTAGCCTGTAGACAGTAGACTGCCTGTCATGGATTTTTATATAATTTCTAAAGTTTAATTGACAGCAAATACAAATGTAATGCCCTTGATGGTGGTTATCTCATATATCCAATCATTAGTTTAAAGGAAACATCCTTTCCTGCCCAATCCTAGAATGGTGCTTCATCATTCTGAACTTTCATTCAAAGTTTGAATGCATATTTGGATAAATAAATAACCTTGGCAATCAGTCATTGGTAGTGATGGATTGCCACTCTTAATCAAATCTCACACTCTGCCAGTAGTTTGGAATTCAACTGGATAGTTTTCTGGCAGGTAAAAGCACTGCAGAAGATACTATATATCACCACAGAGAGTCAATCCAAAACTATGACACATAAATTTTTTTTTTTTTTTTAAATCATCCATTGTCCTCTGGCTCTGGAAATTTATGAAGTCAGATCTTTTCCTGAACCCTATATTCTCCTGCTCGACTAGGATTCGCTATTCTCTCTATCTTTCTTTAATTTGTGGGTGCCTTGAAGGCCAAAGTGCCAGTGAAACCCTGACTGCACCTCAACTAATAATAAAGGAGAGGTTCATAAAGAAGTTGCTGAAGGAGGTTTTCTAAGACTGGAATCAAGAACAAAGAGCTGTGGCTGTGAACAGAAAAGAGGATTTTGTCTTAAAATTGTGACATTTGAATGGAAGAAGGGGGCAAAAATAGCTGTGAGGCCTGCTGTACAAGAGAGCGCTCTGTCTTTGGCACAGCGATAACACCCGTCTGCATGGGCAACCAAGCTTCATCATACTGACAATGATCCGTTCTCAGTACAATAATCCCCTATCAGTGTAGTGAGGCATTGATATTGTCATACCTTACATTATTCAGAAACTGAGAATAGTCTAGGGAATCTAAATGGTTATTTTACCCAACTAAGGGGGAGCATGGTAAGCTTTTTTTATTTTTATTTTTTTCCTTCAGCCAGGGAACAATGACAAATGATGATGAAGGAAAACTTTTCTACGCATATACAGCTATAGGAACATGAAATGTAGAAATACATATTGCCAAATGATATTTAGGCCTAAATAAGATTAATATCTGAATTGCATATCAAATTGTCTTCCATTTGAATTATTTAGTTTTAATATAAACTAATAAACTCATATTTGCAGCTATTAAACATTATTTATCACAAAAACAAATAAAAATCCACAGAAAACCGGGAAGTCTTTGGGTAAGCATGACCTTATCGTCAGGTTCCTTAGAGGGGCAGGGAGGTTAAATCCTTCCCGGCCCCCCTCTATACCCTCTTGGGACCTGACTCTAGTGCTTAAATCACTACAGCAGGGCCCATTCCAGAAGGGGAGTGCCGTCTCTAAACAAAGGATGGCCCACTGGATTGTGGATGCCATAGCCCTGGCTTATCAGGCTCAGGGTGAGCCCTGCCTGTTCAGGTTGCGAGTTCACTCACTAGAAGTGTTTTATCCTCCTGGGCACTGGCTCGTGGCACCTCGCTCACAGATATGTGTAGAGCTGCGGGCTGGGTGACCCCTAACATGTTAGCAAGGTTCTATAGCCTCCGTGCAGAGCCGGTATCTTCCTGTGTTCTCACCTCAAATGGGTAGTGGCACTGAGAGGCCCCGGTTAGTGTCGGCTTGCTTAAACTGCTCCAGAGTGTCCGTACTGTAGAGCCTGTTGAGATCCTCCATCCCCCTTGGCAGCTGGACGCAGTGGAACGTCCGGCGCCAGGCCTTCATGACGAATCCGTGAGAACCATGGAAGGCCGGGTTCCATATTGAGACCTAAGTGGTACTCGCATGTGTATAGTCCACAGTAAAACAAGAGGGTTTTAATCACCTCAAATTTCTCCATATACTCCTAAATGGATACTATCTGTGTTTTTAGCCCACCGAGACCTCCTACTCGAAGGATTGGGCTTCCGCAGCGTCCCTGTTCCAAACGGAACGGGTACGTTTTCCCAGTGTTATCCAATCTCAACCAGTGAGGTAGTGCTATGACAATGGTCAGTGGAACTACTTGTTCTGAGCCCCGGCCTACAACTAATAGGGGCGCAGGCGGCTCGCACAGGGCACTGGAAGAGTAGAGTAGATCCCATTTTGCGTCGGTCACCTACGTGGCATCTCGGTTACATATGGTTACCCTCGTTCCCTGAAGGAGGGAACGGAGACACCATGTCCCATCGCCATGGTTACTGTACTGCCACAGAGCTGCCGGGTCTCCAGCTCGGCTCCTCAGCGAAAACCTGGTATGCATTGCACCTGCTGCCTTCTTATGCTCACGCTATGATCAGCGGCAGCTGGATACAATAATTGCATGGCAATGTGCATTGGCTCGTTTAGTTTACACTTAAAGTAGATTGGTCTACCGATGTGATATCCCATTTTGCGTCAGTCACCGAAGTGGCGTCTCTATTCCCTCCTTCAGTAAACGAGGGTTACCATACTTGACCAAGACGTTTTTTTTTTTTTTTATGCGACTAAGATTGCATGAGAAAGCTTGGACATCTACAGATATTATACTGTTGAAGTATGTATACATTTGTATGAATTTGTTATCTCATTTTTATTAGGTGTCCCAAAGTGCCTATTCACTAGTACTGTGAGTCTTTGGGCTCTTAGCAGTTGTTCATTGAATCCTTCATATTTGAGCTCAGAGTTGAGGCAACAAGAAGCATGGGAATCATTAAGACTTAATGCAGCTCTCTGAATGGTATTAAGCTCCAGGCAACTCATTTCAACCGCTGCCCATGCGATGAACAGATACTGAGTTCATTTGACAGTTGCATTGCATGAAAGCATTTGTCTTGAATTAAGGGTTGATATTCTTATAGTGTTTCTGTTTCTCTGAATATTTTTATTTATTTATTTATTTTTATGTAAAATCCATCAGTGAATGCTATTAAAAGTTAAAAACCAGGTCATGATAATGGTGAGAACCTTTGAATGCGATTGATTTGATAGAGGGAAAATTCAAAAGAACAGCTTCATTTGACAGTGAAGAGCTCTGGTTTAGAGTTATTAGGAATCAGGGTTTAATATATTCAAATATTACTTTTGTGAGATGTTACTTGGGAATTCTGAAGGATAATTTTTCAGAAAAACTAAATATGTAAATATTTTAATTATATTTCAATCCAAAAAGTAAAAACCTAACAACAAAGTTGAATTTGAACTGAACCTGGAAAAGGTTGAAAAGCACAATCATAAATGTAGTCCATATGATAATCCGTGCACTATATTCCTAGGTCTTTCAAACTATAGCAATCTGTGTGACAAACAAAATTCACTGACAGTCTTTCAATATTGTAAAATGTTTAAGTATGTTTTTTTTTTGTTTGTTTGTTTGTTTGTTTTTTTTTTTTGCCAAATTAGTCTGATTCATTTGCAAATCATTCAGGCTGGTTTTATGCATTGGAGCAATTGATTCATTGGAAATAATAAATTCAGAATAGTGTGTTCACAAATCAGATAAAGCTTTTTCTAATTGAACACACCAGGGGAATGAGAAGGTTAATATCATATTGTCATATTGCTTTAGAAAATAAAGTTTTAATGACTTATTTTATTAATCTTTTATATATAATTTGTACATTTTGGTTGAAATTTACCTTTAATCCACACTTATTATTAAAGAATGTGACTTTAAACATTCACTCTTGATCACATGCACTACATTGATTTATAAGGTACATTTTTTGCCATGTTATTCCTTAAGAAAGATAATTGTTGAGAAAAATCTCTGCACTCAGGAAATATTAAATTTAGTGTAAATGGTTGTGCTGGTTTATTTAGCAGCTCTGTTATTTATGTGAATGTCTGTTTTAATGTTTCAAAAAGATAAGAGAAGGTTTTCCTCTCTAAAGATTGATGGAGTTATTCTGTCCGAGAGGAGCAGCAGGTGCAGTGCTGTATTGATTGATGATGAGTTGCCTCTGTGTTACACAGTCTTCAATAATCATCCAATCACTGACCTCTGAGCCGTAAATCAACATAACATCTTAAAATAGTTCTGAAATGGCATAATTTTAAGTAATATGAAAAAGCTCACATTCTGCTCTGCTTCCTCGGTCTTAATGTAAGCCTGGCAGTCTGGCCATAACTCAACTGTTCAAGTGTGTTGCTGCCTTTAGCGAAATGGAAAACATTGCTATCAAAAATTCACAGCAGCATGGCATACTGAATTATTAATTGTATATGCTAAATATAAATAGGGATTTGATTTAAAATATATTGCCATACAAAATTGTACATATACATTTGTATTATTATTATTATTAATTTATTTATATTGAAAAAAATAAAAATAATTAAAACAGTTTTCACTCAGAACTTGCTAGTAAACACAAATAAGTGTGTGTGGGTGCCTCATACCAGCAGAACAGATTACCCCAAAATTAAAATGTACTCACCCTCAGGCCATCCAAGATATAGATGAGTTCTTCATCGGAACAGATTTGGAGGAATTTAGCATTACATCACTTGCTCAACAATGGATCCTCTGCAGTGAATGGGTGCCATCAGAATCCAAACAGCTGATAAAAACATCACAGTGACCCACAAGTAATCCACACCACTCCAGTCCATCAATTTAGTCTTGTGAAGTAAAAAGCTGCCTGTTTGTAAGAAACAAATTCATCATTAAGATGTTTATTAAATTCAAACCATTGATTCTTGCTGAAGTACATGTCCTCTGTCCAAAATATAGCTTTTTCCATTGAAAATATTAAGTGGTGTGGATTCCTTGTGGTTTTTATCAGCTGTCTGGACTCTCATTCTGACGGCACCCATTCTTTGCACATGATCCATATGTGAGCAAGTGATGTAATGCTACATGCTCAAAAAATCTGTCCTGATAAAGAAATACATCAACATTTTGGACGGCCTGAGGAGGACTACATTTTTTCTTTTTCTTTTTTCTATTTTTATATTCCTTTAAACTTGAAATATTGAAGTACAGCAGTTTGTGCTTCCTGACAATGCTTTGAATATGTAATAGATGCAGATTAAAAAGTGTTTAATCATGAGTGAAATGACACACTATAAACAATTAAACTCTGAGATGGATGATTCAGATGCTGCTTTCTGATTTGCTTTCTGTGTATTTTTTTTTTTTTTTTTTTTTTGTCTGCTCATGATGGTTCACTGGTAGCCGCTCATACACGGTTAAGTTTGTCATTCTTCTTCATTCTCAGCATCCCTGCCTCCATCATTCCTTGTTCTCTTCTGTCAACAGCTGCCATAGTGAAACAGAACAAGGATCCGTCTTTGTATGTGTGAAGCGTGCAGCTTATAAAGGTGCAACACCTCAAACCCCAGCATGTCAGACTGAATAGAGAGGAGAGGAATTGGCCATCTCTGGGTTCTTTGTGATATTTTTACACCAGTGGTGAGAGTCTTTTCATCTCGGCTCAGTGGAGGCTGTCAGACTCTTTACTGCCCCATGCAGGTTTCAATCAGCCCTGAAACAGATCAGACACGTCTCTGGAAAGAGCTGGAATTGATATTCACTGTTGTTCGTGTTCTCACTTTAATCGTCAACATGCAACTTGTTAGACACTTTGTTGTGAAGGTTATGCAAATGACAGCTCTGCTTTGTGAATTAATAAAAAGCTAAATGATTAGGGCCAGTGGCCATTAGACACAGTTGTGCACTTTCAGTGAATAGTCATACTTGATTTATTAACAAGTGTGATAAATAATTTATTTTATTAATGTTTTATGCACATGTTTTTTACATGGTTTATGTCTCAAATTTTACTAAATAAAGAAGTAGAAACCCCCAGGGATGCCTGTGTTTGCTAGCTATAGGAAGATAATTTAGAGGTATTGTTCTTGTTTTTGGTGAGAAAATTTGTGGGTTGAAAATTCACTTGCCAATCAGTTTAATAATAATAATATTAATATAATAAAGTAAATAGTGAATGAAATAATAGTGAAATTAAATAGTAAATAAAATAATTAAAGGTACCTACCCTAAAATTATCTACCCTCAAGCTATCCTAGTTCCTAGTATTATCCTAGTATTAAACTTGCTTCTTTCAGACTAATACAATCAGAGTTATATTGAATTGTCCTGGCTCTTCCTAGCTTTATATTGGCAATGAATGGTTGTCAAGATTTTGAAGCCCAAAAAAGTGCAACATCCATCATAAAAAGTGCTTCACAGAGTTCTGGGGGCTTAATAAAGACCTTCTGAAGTTATTTGTTTGTGTAAGAATAGTATCCATATTTAAACTTTGTAAACTGTATTCTTTAGCTTACATTAACTGTTGTATGAATGTTCACTTGATAGTGGTGTTCCAGCAGATGACACGGACATAGTGTAAGGCCTTTATTCATTATATATATAGCTCCGATTGTATTCGTCTAAAACAAGAAAGTCATTTACACCTAGGATGGCTTGAGGGTGAGTAAATCATGGTACAATTTTCATTTTTGGGAGAACTATCCCTTTAAATGTTAGAAAATGTTGTATATGTTTGTTTGTTTGATTGTTTATAATTATTTAGGATACAATCCTAAATCCTTTATTTATTATTTAAATAGCATAATTCTAAATATTTCAACTGTTTAACAAAACTGCTTTAGATTCAAAGGTTTGAGGTTAAATACTAATTAAATTTTTACGAATGAAAGAAAAAAACAATACAGCTTTCTGTATTTGCTTTGTATTTTTACTTTGTAATTACAACACCCCCCACCCCCCAAAAAAAGAAAAAAAATATATTTATATTTTATATTTATTTATATGGCTGGATAGCATTCACTTGAAATTCCTGCAGCGGGCTTTCTGTATTTCTCTGAAATCCTTCACCTTCCCCAGCTCCACCTGTATAGATCTGCTGTGGGTTATTATATGCTTTTTGTGCAGCAGCACTATGTCTTAAATACTCACAGCACCGTATTTCTGTATGCACTGTCAGTAGCAAGCTCCTGAACTTGCTTGCAGCAGTAGCAATAACCAACAGCAGCAGCATAGCAGATATGTTCCACCAAGATCAAATACATTAACATTGTCATATCCATCACCATGCTGAAATCTTCCTAGATTTGTAATGACTGAAGTAGCTTTATAGAAAGTCATAGTTACATTCAATTATTACACAGCTCAACAAATAAATAAAATGATCAACAATAAACAAATGTGTGATCTTGAATTTCTCCTGCATATATTTAGAAAATGCACTTTTATTAATTTGACAGAAATCCAAAGCGACTCACAAAGCAATTCATGTATTTTCTTTTCAATAGTATATTTTCAGTCATTTATATTGTATTATCAACATCAATAATAAGTCAATGCACTCACCGTAGCCAAATGAGGTATGTCCTTTTTCAGATGAATTCAGAATTTCTATTTATTTATTATTATTTTTATTTTGTGTGTGTTATATTGTTATTTGCAATGAATCTAATCAAATTGAAATGTATCTGTCCATTGCATGGTTCATGGTTCTTCCCTGGCATGGCTGTGAAAACCTTTTTTTGGATCTTTTATTGGTTAGAGTGCAGACTAAGTTTAAAGCAATATTAAGTGCACTCCTCGGTTGTATCTTGAGCTGTAATTGTGCCTAGACTTTTGTAAGATGTCTACAAAACCAGACCACAGTGCTACTGATGTAGAAGATGGAATCATTTGGTTGAATGATCATGCGTCTGACCTCTTCTCTTCTCCATCATTAGATCCCCGTGATGACAGGAGCCTTCATGGACTCATCGCCTCATGATGACTACAGCACAGATCATTCTCTCTTCAACTCTTCTGCAAGCGTCCATGCTGCCGCTCTGGCAGCTCACAACCAACAGGAGGAGCAGCAGCCCATGTCCCGGGACGCCATCTGGCTGTGGATCGCTATCACCGCCACCATTGGGAACATCATAGTGGTGGGCGTCGTCTACGCCTTCACATTCTGACCTCTGGAATGAAACCAGCTGAACTTTGGAGACATATTCGGCTTCGAGTCCCCCAAATGTAGGGCACCGGGGTTCCTCATCAGACAAACAGTGTGTGCAATCTTTCAAGAAAAAAAAAAAAGTACACTGTATTAGTTGTTTATTTGTTCGTTTTTTACGCAGAATTGTTTTTAGAAGCTCCAGAAATTATTTTTGATTCATTGTAATTTTCATGTTGAAAACTTTGTAACTAGATTGTTTAATGCTAAACAAGTGTAACATGAGGAAAAACACATATATCATTTTTTTTTTTTTTTTTTTTTTTCTGAGTGTCTAATACTGCCGGACTTTCGCCAAACAATTTGTACATTTTTGCTTTTAGTATGTAATTACAAATGCTGTTATTAAGCTTTAAATGTCTAGAGGGCAAACACTACTCTGAAAGTCATCCAACTACATTTTTAAAGCAGTGATTAGAAAGTTGAAATGAATCCCAAAGCTAATTTGAAAAAAAGTAACCATAAAATAATGTAAATAGAGCAAGTGCAGAGTGCTCTATTGACCCTTTGTGCTATTAAGTGCCCAGAACAGAAAAAAAAAAAAAACTTTTTTATTAAAGAATTGGTCACCTTGGTTAGAAACAGATCAAGATAATAAGCGATAAAAGCACTTAAAATTGCCTTGATTCATGGGGCATTTTTAAACATTGGTTGACTTTTTTTTTTTTTTTTTTTTTTTGCGCCAGGATCTCAATTTGGAGACAATCTCTTATCTTAAATCTTCAGTTGGTAAAACCACCACTTTAGTTGATGAAAGGTTTAGTTTAACGTTTAAATGCATTACAATGATTTGAATTCAAACCTGCATTCTAGTAAATGATTTTATGCTGATAAATCATGCCATCCCCTTAGTTGAGGGTGACAGGTCTAGCTTGTATTTGGTAGAGGTCAAAGCTTTGCTTTTAATGAGCTTAGCATAAAAGGTAGGGTTGCTATGGCGACTGTTTCATGCTGTCTGGGAGACCATGGCTGTGGCTTCGTATCCCACCATCACGACCCTGCAAAAATCTTTACTGTCCACTGGTGCAAAGCAACTGTCCAAACAAACATGCATATTATTATATTTATTTCATGCGCATTTTTTTATGTATTTATTTTATTTTATTTTTTAACTGTGTGTTTTTTGAGTGTTTCAAAGCCAATCTTCTTAAGCAGATTGATGAGAACACCAGCTTACCATCAGTTGTTACTGCTGGTCTTTTTCCACACGTACACTTTTGTTTTAATTCCAATCATGCAACTGCCAATCATTTTCTGATGTCCTTAAAGGTCTATGACCAAAAAAAACAAAAAAAAAACTATTAAAATTTACAAACCAGTTAGGTATTTTCACTATAAAACTTAAGGGAGAGTTAGTAATTGAGTCGTTATGAACCAGACAGTTTTCAGACTGTGACGGTCACTGTATTGATCTGATCAATGGACTTTGGACCTTATTTATAAGGCTGACCGAAATTAAATGGTTTTAGCTACGGTTCAGTGGGATGAAATGGACTGGGACGAAGCCAAGATGATCATCTATCATCTTCTCTGCAGTGGATTGCACTAGGAAATGGTGTTAAATATATGCTGGACAGGAAAATGGCCTTTACTTTATCAATGACTTTGATTTATGGACTGGAAGGTCTCACGTCGGATTATAAAATTACTTCACAGATAAACTCTAACTGCCACAGTGAAGTTTGATGAAGAGCTGATTGTTAATTATGGAGCATAATACACTCTAATTGGAAAGACTGTTGAAATGTCCTTCAAAGTCCCTTTTGCTGGTACCATTGCAGTTCCTAAGAGAGGAAGATCTGCTATTTCGACCAGCTCAAATCACATTCTTCAAACCACAGTAAAACGTAGTTTAGAAATGTGCTGGAAAGTAAGAATTTTCTGCTTAGCAAACAATGTAGACGATTTTTTTTTTAAAAGTCCTGTCTGTTGATGTTGAGAGGCCTTTATATAGAGGCCTGATATTTAGTTTAGCAAATGGACACTGGTGTGTTCAGCTTAAGTCTGCTTCATCTGCACTGCAACATGTTTCTTTTTGTATTGAAAAAAAAAATGTTGAATTAAACTAATCATTGAACACCAGATGTGCAACTCGTACATTTATGATAACAAATCTGCCCTTTTATATATATTCTTTTTATTTTATTTTTTTATTTTTTGGTGACACTGAACAAAGCAAAACCATGATTTTCTTTACACTATAGATAGATTATACTGTACAACAAATCCTTTGCTTGGAGTTTGAAAACCATATATAAGCACCACTAAAACATTTTAGAGTATGTTAAATATTGTTAAAAAGTATTGTTTCATACAAACAAGAACACATGGAAAATAAGGTTAATTAGTTTAATGCATATACTGTATATGTCCACTCTTGAGTATCTCCATAAAAGTCAACATTTCATTTCAAAATTTCATTTTCAGTTCTAAACGTGTTAGCTTATTGGCCTATGATATTTGAAAATACTTTATGTGAAACCAAATATGAACAACTTCAAATTCTGAAAAAAGTAATTTTGTAAATCATTTGATATTTGTGTTCAGATAAAAGTTAAATGAGCCAATGAATAAATAGTGATTGTCATATGAAACAAAATTTCATATTTTCAGCACTCCTATTTAACCAAATGCAGCATTTACAGAAAATGAGTTGCAAAAAAAGTCTCACCCTGAAATTGTCAGACTCTGTTTCTTGTTGTGTGTGTGTTTATTTCCCTATGTGCCTTTCTTGCCTTTATTTGGTCCTTTCTGTCCCTGTCCCCATTTAGTTACATCATGGCACTTTTCCACTGTGTGGTACCAGTCGGCTCGGCTCGGCGCGGTTTGCATTTCCACTGCAGTTCAGTACCGCTTTAGAGGGGACGAGATTATTCATGTCGTTATAGTTGTGTCGCCTCTACTAGCACAACTCCTAAAAAAAAATGTTTTCATTCCGCGACGCTGCATCAAGCTCTCACTGGAGCCGCTCCTCTTCTATCAATGAGAGGAACGTCTGTACTTCCGCAACAGACAACAAAGTGTTTTGGTTGTTAAAAAGAGGTGCACTCATTCAAAACAGTTGAAGAAGTAAAGGAACATCCCAAGCCTCGTCGTCCACATACCGCTGGAACATACTGCATCTCCCTAGCTCACCCCACGATGAGAACCCCACACATACCTCTCTAACGTCTCCTACTGGCTGCTCAAGCCCAAATTCCCTGCTGACCTACAAAGCTCCACCCTAGACGTAAGACCACCAGCCACCGCTGACTCAAGCCCGCCAGCTGCCAAATTAACTCCAACCATAAGAGGGGGGTGAGGAGGAAAAGACTGCTAGCAGCCCTCATCCTCGCCTCTAAATCAGCTCCAGTTCCAGAGCTCACTCCAATGTTGGCTCCAGCCCCAGAGCTCACTCAAGTGTTGGTTCCAGCCCCCGAATCTGCCCAAGTCAGGGCTCCTGTCCCCGAGTTTAGCCCGGTCAAGGGCTCTTGTTCCTGAGTTTAGCCCGGTGAGGGCTCCTGTTCCTGAGTTTAGGCCGGTGAGGGCTCCTGTTCTTGAGTTTAGCCCGGTGAGGGCTCCTGTTCTTGAGTTTAGCCCGGTGAGGGCTCTTGTCCCTGTGTTTAGCCCGGTGAGGGCTCTTGTCCCTGTGTTTAGCCCAGTGAGGGCTCCTGTTCCCAAGTTTATTCCAGTGAGGAGTCATGTTCCTATGTCTGGCCCACGGCGGACCTGTTATTTTTCCCAAGTATTTCTTAGGGGGATTAGTAGGGCTCTAGCCATAGAGATCCGGCTTTACCATGGCTTCCTAGTCTGCCTGCTCCACCATGGCCTCCTGGACTGTCTGATCCGCCATGGCCCCCTGAACTACCAGATTCGCCTTGGGTCCCGGAACGGGCATCACCCTGTAGGCCTTCCGTCATAAACCCTGCCCCTAGAAGCCTCCAGAACGGGGAGGGAGGAGTAATGTCAGACTCTGTTACTTGTTTTGTGTGTGTTGCTCCCCATGAGCCTTCCTTGCCCTTATTCGGTCTTTCCTGTCCCCATTTAGTTCTATTATTTCCAGGTGTTCCTAGGTATTTGTTATTCTACTCCCCTGTCTAACCCTTGTTATCTGCCCTTTTTGAGTTCTAGCCTGTTCTATTCTCCCTTATCTGGAATTGTGAATGCCAACTTCTTCATCTAAGTGTGTTTTCCTTGTTCCCTTGACTTCATTAAAATTTCTTGATTGATGTACTCCTTGTCTACTTCATTCCTCGCTCCTGCACGTACTTAATCATGAGAGAAGCATAGTTTCAAGAGACACAGGAGAAAAACAAACAAACAAAATCCCTTAATTTAGAGACACTGTGATGGGTGTAGGGTTATCTTTACCTACCTAATTTTAGATGGAATCCTTTCTCCAGAAAATCCTTTTTCTTTGAAACTGTTATTTTAGTTTTCATTCCATGTTGCCAGATAATGTGTAATTTGTCTTGTTAGTTTCATTTGTGTAGTATAATGTGAGACAATATGATTTTTGTGGAGTTTTACAAACATTAAAATTTTACAGTTAGCCTATTTACTTTTTTAATAACCTGATTAATTATGCATCAGTTGAATTCAGAAGATTTTCTGTTATTGATATCTGCCAATAACAATATATTGTTTGACAAACAATTTTGAATTTCAGTCTTTCTAACACTTTAAATCGAACATGTGCGAATCAACCAATGGGAACACGGAACAATGGCAACGCATTATAGCAACAGAGTGTAGAAGGGAAAACTATTGTGGATCTGCACGTCCGAATCACTCTGGCACTGCAGCAGACTGCAGAAAACAAATGAATAATTTAAGGACAATGGCGTACATATCTGCACATTTTACTATGTTACTATGTTTTAATTTAGACCTCAAATGACAAGATTTTTTTTTTTAAATATTTGTAAGTAAATCCCTGCACTGATTCACTCCAATATGCAGAATATTACATGCCTTTGCTAAACAGTTAAGCATTGTGGTGTAAATGTTAAGAACTATCTGCATTTCCTCCTCTGTGCCTGGATGACTACACATCATTAAAGGAACCATGAATTCTGAAGTAAAGTTCTGGAAGAGTGGGCAAAAATCCCCCAAAACAGATGTCAGAGACTGATTAGTGGCTATGGGAGATGTTTATACCACATTATTGCCGCTAATGGAGGAAATCACAAGCTGTTTACTTATGTGCATATTTTTGCACACATTATATCTGAATGTAAAAAATAAAAATAAATAAAATTATAGGGTATTGTAGGTTAAATATGACTGTGTATTCATCTGTTTTACTTGCATTAGTAGTTTGTGCCAAGCGTCATTACAATATCAGTTACTGAGTTAGAATTATGAGTGGGGTGGAAATGTATGCATATACACAGGGGTTGGATTAAATAATGTGAACAACTTGGGAAATAAGCAATATCACATTATTAAGGTGGTTTACCACCATTTGCTTTTAATACTGCTTCCAACCTTCTTAGAATAGATTTCATACAACTTCTGAATAGTCTCCAAATGAATTTTGTCTATAAAAACATCTGCCAGTTGCTTCAGAGATGTTGGAGGAGGGAACTGCTCTCCAAAACTGCATGTCCACAGTGGTTTGATAATATTCAAGTCAGGTGGTTTGTTTGGCCAGTCCAGATGTTAAAGACCTTGGTACTCCATGTAAATGTCAAAGTTTTATGAACATTTTTTTTTTTTTTTTTTTTTTTTTTTTGCATTGGCATCTATACTAAATGTTTTAACAATTGCATCTCTCTTTTGTTCTCTGTGGCCAGGTTTTTTTTTTTTTTTTTTTTGTGGATAGGTTTTCTGTAACTTTTGCTCCAGCAGTGTTGTTTTGACAAAATCCTTCTTAGTGTTTGACAGTGCCATCGTTCACTTTTCACCCACACTTTTTCATTACTGATGAATTCTTGCCATGCTTTGTCTACACATAATCGGATTGACTAATAAAACAGCAAACAAGTGGCCTGTTAAGGTTATAGATGTACCTTAATTTGTTTTAGTTTTTTCACTCACGAGTCAACTTACACTAAATCTGCTGGACACAACTACTAATGCATACTAAAGAACCTAGAGAATATAGACAATACAAATATACACACACATATATATGTATGTATATATATATATATATATATATATATATATATATATATATATATATATATATATATCGTATCGACATCATCCTTCACATCGGCTGACAGCACAGGGAGGCGGGGGTCACGCTGAATGCAACAGATTGTACAACTGAGCAGTGTAACTTTTTACATGTTTCTTTAGCTGTATTTTATTTTGATAATGAACAGGCTGCAATGTTGCAAAATATGTTGTGTCTGTGTTTGCGTGTGATGACCGCGATATGGTCATACCAACACTGGTTGGTTATACAGTTAGAAGCAAAACTTCCAAAATCAAGATTTGCAAAATAAAACTGTAAAATAAATAAAAATGTAAATCTTTTTCAAAATGAAGAAAACTTGAACAAACTCGTATCTTATGCTATCCTCAGATAAACTCTAACTTACCTATGATGAGTTCACAGCTGAGCACGGTCAGGCATTTCACTTGCTGGATGCATCAATGTCACATTTGCATAGGTTATACTATTTAAAGTGAAGTGAAAGTGACACACAGCCAAGTATGGTGACCCATACTCAGAATTTGTGCTCTGCATTTAACCCATCCAAAGTGCATACACACAGTGAACACACACCCAGAGCAGTGGCCAGCCATTTATGCTGCGGTGCCCAGGGATCAATTGGGGTTTCGTTGCCTTGCTCAAGGGCACCTAAGTCATGGTATTGCCAGCCCGAGACTAGAACCCACAACCCTAGAGTTAGGAGTTAAACTCTCTAACCACAAGGCCACAACTTCCCCTTTGAATTAATCGGTTAATGGCCATTTCAAATTTTCGGCTCTTTTCAGAAACTGTAAAATTAGATTTAGTTTCTGTTTTTGCTCCTGTCAAAATTTTGTTTTCGTTTTCCTTGAACACGTTCAGAGCCCTGCTCAAACTTCTAACTAACAACTAGCTGAGTGAAATTTTTAAACCAGAGCTTTTTTGTTGATGTGCCTGGAAAATCAAATGGAAGATCATTACAGATTGATTCCCTCAGATCAAAGTATGATGATGAGGCCCATTTCTTCCATTAATTCCAATAAACACCCTTCTGCTAGTCAGGAATTAGAGAGGAATTAAAACAAGTACTGTGCCATATACAGAATGGTTTAACACATATCAAAAGCTTCATGGAGAAACAGGAATTAAATTATTCTGGAGACCAAACATATGGGCAGTTTTTTTTTTTTTTTTTTTTTTTTTTGCTTCTCTGGAGAAAGCTGTGATCCTGCAAAATCCCAGTATCCAACCTGTTCCCTTTGATTTGATACATATTCTATGAGCCTCTCAGCCTAGCTGTTCCCACAAACCCTGGTCTTTGTTGACTTGGACTGAGGCAGTTTCCCCAGAGACATCTGCTGTTTCAGAGCTCATGCTTTACAGATGCCTCAGTGCTGCTCAGAGCGACACTTAACATAACTCTCACGTCTCTCACAATGTCTCCCACAGACACTCAGTTCTGATTTCAGCCGACCCAAATATTACTACTCAAGAGCTTTAATTCATGCTTTTAGTCTTTCTTTTTAACATTCTCCATCTTATCTCTCTTAATATATATTGTTGTTGTTGTTGCTGTTGTTGTTCAAAGCAATGCAACTCCTGCAATAAGGAAACTGAAATAGTAATCAGGTGTCACAATATATATTAACATTATTTGATTATAACATAAATATTGTGCTGCATAAATCTGCATCTAAATGCATGTAGTCTTGTGGTTGTGGGACTAAAACATTTGGCTTTTCTGAACTCAATTGCAGTGCGTAATACACTTTAATTGTGCAAACAAAAAGTAAACATCTTGTACATTAATTTTTGTATTATGAAGTAGGGACATAAAAAAGCATGGAGCACTAGAACAATGCAATGCTTTTAGAGCAGTTTGGACTCCATGGGGATTCATTTCTGCATACGCCTCTGCATGCTTGTGAAGAAAGTTGACAGTGAAAATAACAGTGTCGGGGAGGTTTACAGCAAGGATGGACAGAAGCACCAGGACATTAGTTGTGGACTATTGGCAATGTTTGCCATGTAGATCAATTAAATAACACAAGCATGCAAATCATTTAAATAAGGAATAAAGTACAGCAAGTGATTATCATAAAATAAACCATATCAGCACAGGTTTTGTCTTATCCTAAAGGGATTTACTTTGCATTATTGGCCAGACAACAATACAATATCCCACTTATTACTTATACTTACTTGTATTGTTTCTCTGCAAGTTTTTATATGCACTACTTAGCTAACATGATTAGCTACAATTAATGATGTTGCAAGATGGTGCCAATTAGATATAGGTTGCATTGTTATAAAAATAGAAGGACTGTAATGCAAATCTGAGAAAAAATGTGCCAGTATGTTGCCATGAACAACCATTTTAAAAGTAAAGGTTGTATATTTTTATGTATGACCAAATTATGAACTTTAAACATCAATGGAATATTTCCATTCCACAAAATGTTATTTATAGTTGAAAAAAAGTCTTTGATTATTAAAATGTTCTTTACCCAAAATGGTTCTTCTATGGCATTACTTCAAACTCTTTTTTGTAACCATTTCTTTTTAAGAGTGAATAGTGAGATGTAGGGTATTGCTGAATGACCCTTGCCGATTTATATTATCAAGTATAAATGATAGTCAGAGATACAGCCTGTGGCTGATACCTTTAACAAAATTAAGATGATGTTGATGATGATGATGATGATTATTATTATTATTATAATTTGGCTAGAATTATTATCAATTATGGGCTTATTTGTACCATCATATTTCTTTTTACATGTTTTCCAATGTTGCACATTGTAAACAAAAACACACAATTCTGTTGAGTTTACGAATGCTATGGCCAATCAGAGGCATTCAGATGAGTCATCTAATCTGCTCTAAATCTCACTTGCAGTCTTCCTATAAATTCACACTTTCATAATGTAATGCTGCTTTGATTGTTGGGTAAAAGTCTGCCGCAGAGCTTGCCTTAGTACTTAGTCAGCGCTCGCTGATGGAATTTGTTGTCTCGTGAACTCTCTTGTCATAAACAACAAAGTTCAGATGACCAGTAGTAGCACTAAGTACCAACTCTACCATAACTGTGGGAATTGTCCCTAGGACACCTTGATGGCTGTAAGTGGCATTATCCCCTCCAGCCAAGGGCCTGAGCTGCATGCCCTCAACAACTTACCAGATAAGGGCTGGGCTGGGAAGCCCAAGCCTAGGGCAGAGCTCAAAGGCTTGGAATCAGAAGAAAGAGATTCCTTTGGGCGGATACAGCCAGGTGTCTTAAAAAACAAACCAGACCCTGGACTGTCACCCAGGGGGCTACTGCCAGCTTTCTCAAAGAACTGGCTTGACAGATCTTTGGTAGCAACACCCTGCTCAGAAATGTATCAACAGGGATACATAAATTGAGTGGAACCCAAGGTGAAAACTGGGGTCTAAACACGCAGGAACCCTACATGGCTGTGGCACGCTCAGGGAGTGGGAATTAATTTAGTGAGAGGCCATGTGCTCAGAGTGCATGTGGATTGAAAAGGCATATCTCACTGAAAAACCCTCCAAGTGAAGGGAGTATCGCCAAACTTAGACATTCTCACTACTCTCAGAAGCCTAAACTTATCCCTCTGAGTAGCAGAGCTGTACCAAACAGTAAACGAAGAACACAGGAGTGATTAAATCATAGCCCTGTAAAATTTGTACATAGTTACACTAGACAGATTATACTTTTTTTAACTGACAGAGGAAGTACATCCTCCACTGTGATTTCTTAATCACATGCATAACCTTGTTCTCCAACTTGAGATCACTACAGATGGTGCCAAGAAACTTTTAAGAAACAGTGGTGCTCACTGTACAACCATTAATTTTTAATGAAGCAAAGCAGGTAGAATTCTATGTATAATTGCTAATGTTTAAATGCAAGTTATTATTACCTCACCACGAGACAATCTGATCCACCTGCTGCATATATGCTGACTCATCTTCATCAAGATTAAGGCCAGTGTTAATTTCGTTGACGAAGACTATGACAAAAAAATATTCGTCAACTAACCTTTTTCACGGACGAAAACTAAATAAAAACTAAATAAAAAGTCAGATATGATGACGAAAAACGTGACGAAATATAACTGACACTTTAGTCAACGAATAAAAATGAGACGAAAATATATTGGAGGGACGAATGGAGAAGAGATCCAATCAGAGCGAATCTTTGAGGGTAGGTTGATCTATGCAGAAGCAGCCGAGCCATTTTAAAAAGCCGCGGCAAAATGCAAGCGCAACAGCTAAACAAACGCAGCAGCAGTTACACAGAAAAGAGAACAAAGATGAGTTTGCAGAAATTCGCACAGTTTCGAGGACGTTTTCATAACAGTTAAGTTGTTTACACAGGGAACTATACTGCGACCTTTTGAAATGCCATTGCGACCCAAATTTTTATGGGGTCGTAAATGTATCACTGATTATTTTTGTAACTACTTATGTGTAATGCTATGTTTTAATATGAGCATTTATTAAAACTGAAATGTGTATTTTAAGAATACGTTTTATAACATGCTCAGAGCATTCAACACATCAAGTTGGCTTCAGCCCTGCGATGCGGGAAAGTTGAACTGAGCAGCTGGTTACTCGCGCAACACTGAACCGAGCTCTCCTTCAGGACGTTTGCGTCCTCCTGCACCTGAACGAAGAAATACAAATCGTATTTTAAATAAACATAAGAAAAAGAGCGAAAAGTAAAAGAGCTCAATTCAGCAGCGCGGTGTTCTGGTGTTCAGGGAGCAAGCAGAGACGCGTCTCAAAGTCTTCTTGCTTTTGTACCGACAACAAATACATACTAAATATGTCGAAATACCCGTCTTGGAAAGTGTGTTCGAAAAAGTCTGTAGTTATGTCTTCAGTGAAAGTAAAGAGTTGGAAAGAAATCGGATGCGTATCTTTATAATGGATTCATTTGTCTCTTAAAGTGACCGCGCCTAATTTACTAGCTCTGCTGTCAGTGTCTTTAATGTATGAAAATGAAAGTAAATCACTCACTGCTCTTGATTGAAATTCTTTGTAGTTTTAACAAGAATTTATCCAAAGTCAATCCAAAAATCAGATAGAATAGACTTTTCACACCTTTTCCGACTGAACCAAATTAAGCATTGCATCCGACATTATCAAGATGAATTTGTTGTTCTGACACAGTTTAACCCTGAGTTATTGTCATGTTTTATTACCAATTTCTAAACTACAGCAAATAAACTGTGATATTGTAAGAAACGTTGAAGGTGTCTGAATACATTTTGGTTTGATTGTGAATTTTATTTTACAGTGAAGACTATGCAGTGCTATTTTAAATGAACAAAAACAAACTTAAAAAAAATGTAAACTTTGTGTAAATAGCACAAATAAAGAAATAGAATGAACATACAATACAAATATAATATAGGTGGTTGTCTATTTCAATAATACTGTACTTCATCTTGAAAGAACGTCATATGCATTGCATATCATTCAGGACGAATGCATATCTTTTTCAGAGAGCATGTATATTTTTCATGGAGAGCAGGCCTTATGTTTATTTTATAAATACCATTCCATAACAGACTGATGGAAACATTTAGTCAAGTCAACTAAGTTGACTTTGTTCTACTAAAAAAAAAACTAGACTAAGACTAAAAGACTTAAGACTAGACTAAGACTAAAACTCTTATGATATTTAGTCGACTAAAACTAGACTAAGACTAAAACATTTCAGATGACTAAAATGTGACTAAAACTAAATGGTGTGTTATTCAAAAGACTAAGACTAAATCCGAATTTGCTGTCAAAATTAACACTGATTAAGGCCAATGATTGTAGTGTCATTAGCAAATTTTAAAAGCTTGACCGTACAATCTGAGGAAGTATTAATATAAATGGAAATAACAGCAGAAACAGCACGCACCCTTGATTGGCACCTATAATGAGGGTGCACCTTCTAGATGTAAATACCATCAGTTTTACTTGCTGAACTATGTCTGTGAGAAAATCAAGAAGCAGAGAACCTGATGAGAGGTGACCTCAAACACTCAGGAACCCCTCTTAGGTGAGGGGAGCACTGCTAAGCTCAACCAACAAAGAGAATAGCCTAACAGCAAGGCAGAGAGAGGCCTTACCACCTGAGGCTGCTGCTCAATGGCGCTCCTAAAGCGTAGGACCTTTTGAGAGGAGGCCTCAGACGCTTGACTGGGAACGACATACTCAAAGGTAACCCTCAGAAGTGAGGGGAGCACTGCTAGGCTGAACCAAATGGGGCAACTAATCAGGGAGGCAGCAAGCAGCCAAACCACCTGATGTCACTGTCACAGAGCTCAAAGATCGTAGGGCTCTTAGCTAAGAGAGAGGAACCCAGCTCGACCAAAGCGATCAATAGCCCAGGGGCAAATTTCCTAGCTCTCAAGTAGAGAGAAGGACTCACATAATCTGCCCAGGACCAGCAAGCTCAAGACCCTCCAACAGTGAGGGGCAGGGACATAGCTGGGGTTTGCAGGACCCCAGAGCAGGTTGTACTAGTGGGCCCTGTTTGAAACTTTTAATTTGTTTAATTTGTATGTTCGTTCAATGACTGTTGAATAATTCTTGTTAAAACTACAAAGTAATTCATTCAAAACCAGTGAGTGATTTTCTTTCATTCATTTTTTGGATTAACATTAAGGACACTGATAGCAGATAGTAAATTACTTACACTTTTTACTTTCACTTAAGACATAACCAACAGTTTTTTTTTTTTTTTTTTTTTGAGAATACTCTCCAAGACGGGGTATTTCGACATAATTTGTATTCATTTGTCGGTACAAGAGCAAGAAGAGGCCAATTTCGGTGTTGAAGTGCTTTGAGACCCATCTTTCTGCGTGCGCCCTGTTCACATAGAACACCTCGCGCGACTGCTGAAGCGGGATCTTTCACATCTTTTTCTGTTTGCATGTTTAAAATGTGATTTGTATTTGTTCGTTCAGGTACAGGAGGACGCAATGGATAGAGCCGAGGGTCCAAATAAACGTCACTACCTTTCACCCCACTAGCGACCGCCCTGGTGTGGGGAGCAACAGCAACATACAGCATGTATTCAGCTCCCACAAGAGAACATGCACTCCTAGTCATGCTTAGCTTATTGTTAACATAAGCAAGCGGTCAGTGAAGATGACGAAAAAGATGACGTGTTCTCCCGGTGCCCTTCTATACTGTGATCGCGCCAGGAAATGACATCATAGGCTGTTGCCAGCCAATCTTATTGTCGTGTTTAGATGTATGCTCCAGACACCGGTGACACTGAAGACATTCCAAATAGCAACCTCTAGAGGACGCAGTTCGAAGTTCCCTTGGAAGGGAACTGATACTTCCTTTTCCCAAAATATGATTTACAAGTACAGAGTTTACCTTTGCTTTGTGTTCACTTGGTTACTTGCAAAATATTATGTTATGACTTCAAAACTATTTTATCATAGTGATGTGTCTGTTGGTTCCCCTTTCTTTTTTTTCTTTTTTTTTTTTTTTTTTTGGATTGATGTTGTTTTTATTAAAAATCTTGATCACAAAAAAAAAAATTACATCCTGTGCGATTTGAAAACTGATACTTTGAACGTTGTAGCCACATATACAGCTTTATATGCATTAATTTTCTAACACAGTATGTTTGCTTAGCTCACGCAATACAGCGTTGCAATTGAGTGAAGAAAATCTCAGGTATGAACCCCATGAAAATGTGCTTCGACAAAACACCTCAAATCTACATAAGGCAGTTAAAATAACATAGCTGCATCAACAAATTCATTTTTATAAGGCTTTTGCATTTTTTTACACTATCGGGTAAGCCCGACATAGTATGGTATAGCATTATCTTTAAGTGACAGTCCCCGGATATTTAAATTCTGAAAAGCCACAATAATGCAAAAAAAAAAAAAAAAAAAAATGCACAAAACATGCCTTTAATTATCAATTTAATTAAACTGAACGTGTTTGAGTGCCACTCTCTGTACATTTCACTTTGAAACTGACATGAAACGTGCGGTAAGATACATAACTACAGTGTTGCAGGAATGTGTATAGAGGCAAATATTTTTATGAACACTGGGCTGCTTTTTGCCTTTCCCTGAAGTTGGTTGACTTTCCGGCTAGTAAATAAATAAACAAACAGCAGGATGATATTGTGTATTAGCAATCTCACAGGCTGACGATAGGACAGTATGATTTTGTAGCACATCGCCCAAACACTAGTGACATGTACAGTTCAGTAGTGATCATACAAAACTTTGAACCCCATTGAATGTCACAAATAACAAATCAGAAGAGCGGTGTAGTAATTAAAAGCAGTGGGTTGTGACAGGTCGGCCCATTTCATCAATGTTTATGGATCAGTCCTTCTGACATCACTGATGGATTACTTAATACTTCAGTAATGTGAAAGTGAATGCTTTAGTTGGAGGTGAAAAATTACTGTTTTCAACCTCCACATCAGCGCTTGATTTGTTCACTATTATTGATGGGTTGTTCCAAACAGAGATTTGTAGCTCGTGCTGTGTTTGACCGCCAACAAGCCCCGTTTTTCTCCACCTCAGGCTGTTGTAACACACATTCACATACGTGAAGGCTGAGTGCTTAGAATCCTATAACCACTCATTTTATGAAGGTCACTAATGTTTGTCATCAATCTATTTCGAGAGTGCATCGGTTTAGATTTTCTGATGTTCCCGTAAAGCTCTTCACTGCTTGCGTTCGGCCTTAAACCAGACAGATGATGATTCCTGCTATGTTATGAGATATGAAATTAGATATTCCTTCCCGCCCAGGGGTCAGGCTAAGGTAAACTGATATTACAGCTTTCCATCTCATGCACGCACATTTGCGCCGAAACCCAATCAGGATTCATTGGCTCCGTTAAGTTGAATAGTTTTGTGTGGGATTGTGTTTTGTTCAGAATGCATGTGGAAAACGCTTATATGAAGCTCTGCCACAAATGTGTGCAGACTAGTTGCAAATTACCAGTGGAAACTCTGTTGCTATGGCAGCATCACCATGGCGACAGTAATTTAACAGTTTTTGAGGATTAAGCAGGCAGCAACCCTGCAGCTGGTGTTTGGGACCAAAAAGATCTCCGAGAAAGGAAATTCACACCGATGTCGTCCATCTCCTCCATGACAGATTTAGATATATTCTTTCTGATTAATCCTGTGACTGTGGATCCCGCAGCGCGTCATGTCCATCAATCTCCCACATACTGTCTTCGTGGGATGAATGGCTGATTGTCAGGTTGTAAAAGAGAGAACTGGAGGAGTCTGACTCCAATTATAAGGCAAATCTCAAAACAGCTGCATGTTGATGAATGGTTCCCACCTGTCACCTTCTGTTTGACATCACCGGGCAGGTAAACTCCTTTAGCAAAAGCAAACAGTTGATGCGATGTGCCTGTGGGTCTCTGTTCATTCATCTTGATATGTTGTGTAATCGTCTCTTTTTTTGCCATATCCGATAATTGGAACCTACTAACATTTAGGGTAAGTACTAGGCCGTTTCCTGGATGAGGCCTGTATCTGGAGAAAATTTATGTCACTGCTGAATCTAGGATGAAAACAGTCATTTGTTAGGGTTATGTTTAGAAGAAGTCTGAAAAAAAAAAAAAAACAGTGTCTTCTGTTGAATTTATCGCTGTGACTTTTAAGAGCAATTATAAACAATACTAACCACAAAGAGTGAGTATTTGGCACTGTTAGTTTGATGGAATGCAAAAAAAAAAAAAAAATGCAGCTGGACGATTTAGTGTTTTGGTATTTTTCAATAATTGCACATCAGTACTTATTTTAAAAGATTATCAGGAGCGTTTTATCATATATTGCGAGCTGGTCAAAACTATGATATATTTAATCAACAGTTTACATTTACCATTGACCTTTAAAATGAGTTTATGAACAGATGTACAATACTGTCTGGAAGCCACAAATAGTAGCAAACACTTGTAAAAACAATAAACTATGAGCTCAGGCCTTCTATTAAATTGCAGCTCGTGTTTCATCTGCAGTAACAATCGATGGGAACATGAAACAAATTAAATTACAAAATCCGGTAGCCACAAAGCAAACAATCACTTCCGCACTTTAGATTTCATGGCAAATATGGCACACCATCGATACAATAACACTACCTCACAGCTGGTCTATTATAATCGTCATGGTAAAATATGGAAAATAATAAAAATATTGTACATTGAAATATATTAATATTACATATCCACTTACATATTTAGATTTAGCATATATAAATTTCTGAAGCCATTTTTTCAGCTAATTGTTTTGTGGACTACATGCAAATATCTGTTACATGTAAGAGCTTGTACAGAAAATAATTGTATCTATAATGATTCTATATATGCTGTTCTATGTATATCATTATCGAACTATGCTAACAGACTCTATTATAAATTATTTGAATAAGTACAGTAGCTATAGTAAACCATACTATTATAATAATAGAATGTCAAATTATTATATAATGTGTATTTGTAACAGTCTATATATATATATATATATATATATATATATATATATATATATATATATATATATATATATATATATATATATTGTTTTAATGATTTTTTTTTCCCCACTTCATTATCCTCACATGGAAAGTTATGATAAATATTTATAAACATCCTGATATTATGACTAATCATAAACAACTATTTCACTTTTGTTATTAATTTATATTATTTTAGTTTCAATATTATCTGAAAACACAGTCCTCTGATCAGACTAAAATCCGTAAATTATAAATAATTTTCTTTGCAGTGACTATTTTAGTAAAAATTGCAGTGCCCTTTGAACAAACCTCATCTTGCTCTGAACTTTGACCTTTTACTTTTGCACAATTTGAATGCAGAACCACACTTGACAAATTTAATTGTGTTATGAAGTGGTGAAATTTATAAAATGTATTATTATTCTTTTTGTCAGTGTCTTTCACTGTGTGTACTTTAATGATAAAGATCCACTTTCCATATGTAGATGGGAAAAGGCTATATTACTGGAACTCTGCATTATTATTGGAACTTTACCCTAGGATAGAGTTTATGGAAATAACTATGCACCCGTTCTAATTTTAAACTCATAAATGCACTTTAATGGTCTGTTTTTGCAGAATAACTTTTTTCTATTCACACCCGAGAAAAAAAATACTGGCAGGCGTGTGGACTTTGTATAAACAACATTTTTGAGTCCATCTGCACCTTCCGTGACAAAACGCTGCAGTCAGATATCGCAGCTGGAACACTCTACTTCCTTTAGGTGTTGTATACCCTTGGATGCGTCAACACAAGCCTCGTCACTTTGATGCTCACCAAGAGCAACATATGTGAGTCCACAGCTGCAGAGAGACAGGAAACTAGAGGGGCTGCTCATGCAGTGGCTCTCCTGTGTGGCTGTTACCATAGAGACACTCAGATGGCAATTCATCCGCATCTAATTACCTTCAACTTCAAAATGGTCCAGATACTCCCTCAAGCACACTGGTGAGAGAAGAAACTCTGGAGTCTCAAGGGTCAAAACACCCACCTCTTGGAGCTCTAATGGACTTTGGGGTCAGGATAAATTTGTTCTTGGCCTCATGCCTTCACAGTGAGAACAGCTAACACATCACAGCTGTTGGAGAAATGGGATGTGACACCTTCACAACCCTAAAAATAAAACTAGTGAAAAGAAAGCTTTGAGAAATTACAGGAATAGATGACGGAAAATTGCTCATCCTAATGCCATCCAAGATGTAGATGAGTTAGATGTTCTTCATCAGAACAGGTTTGAAGGAATTTAGCATTACATCACTTTCTCACCAATAGGATCAACGCCTGTTTCTACATCGCTGTTTAGCCCCGCCCACCGGTTCACATAGTTTGCATTTACGATAGAGGTGAACGCACAGGTCTGTGCAGAAACTAAACAATAAAGATGGCTCTGAAGACGACAAAATGCTGTGCAGTGTCAAGTTTTGGGAAAAGTGTTGGCATTGTCTTCCTTCTCATGGCTACTTTAGGAAAGAGTGAATAAACTTTATTTTTAATAAAGATACAGATTACGTCATTACGAACTCGGTCCTATGTTCACTTCATTTATACTGCGGCTTTGTTTATAAACAAGGCACAATTTTATGTGGGATTTTAAAAATGATTAAAAGATGATGAGTAAAAGATGAAGAAAAACTAAAAGATGAATAGATTGTATCCTACACTAATGTCGCAGCACAAGAGTAACTGGTGAATAAAAACTATACATTTTAAACCTGCAGGTTTGCAGTTGACATTATTTACATTTTGGATTTGACATACTATTATATGTTGAATTATGTTTGCTATCAGTATTGTGTCTACTGTATTTCAAGCTATTTGCACTCCATTCGCTCTCACCTCTGACAAGATAGGACAAGGATGGTCCACAGTTTAATTATTCTAAGAATATATGAATATTGAATATTTAAAAAATAAAAGTAAACAAACATGATTTAAAGCAAAGCATATTTTCTAAATGTGTTAAAAAAAATTGTGATAAATAATATATTTATGACCAAAAAAAGAAAAACTTATACTATTTACAACATAATTTTACATTTAGTGATTAAAAATGTCATGTGGTTTTACCATCAAGTAAAAATCAATATTACTTAACATCAACTTAACTGTCAACTTACTTAAAGATCGTGTGTGTGTGTGTGTGTGTGTGTGTGTGTGTGTGTGTGTGTGTGTGACTGTGCTCTTGTTTCTGTGACATATCAGGACACAACTCTTTATAATGACATGGGTATGACACAGGTTTTACAAGGAGAGGGTGACTAATGAGGACATCACCCATGTCCCCAAAAGGTCGTTTTCATATTAATGTTTTGTGGTCTTTTATTTGCACTCTGATTTGCGTTCCGTGTAGCTCAGTTGGTAGATTATTGCGTTTTACCTTGATATCTAATCATGCTATCATGAGTTTGAGCCCAGGGAACGGACGTGCACGAAAATGTATATGCTTAATAAATCATAATTTAGCATGATTTCTGTGAGGGTTAGGTTTAGGGGTGGGGTTAGGTGTGGTCATTCGAACGAATAAGCCACCTAGTGAAATATGTAGGAAATACTGTGAGATCGGTGTAAAAAGCCCACACATTGCATTTAAATAAACGTACGTTTTGATTGGTTTTCATTTCATGACGACAGACGCAACGCGATACTGTCGTTATTTTAACGCTAGCTAGAGGGCGCTCAACTTTAAAACGTAAATATAGGTCATAATAAGATGCTTGCACAAACAACCTATATGGTTGTTTTTGTTGGAGGATAGGCTCCTGCGGTCCACTATATTATCTAAATATATCATATAGATTTTTACATCAAAAAGCATCATAATTTAGAAGTAAAAGGCCAGTTTTAACCCCCATTATCAGAACGCTCTGTTTGAATAGTGGTGAATTTTAAACTTGGAAGTAAATGCCCACTACTATGATTTTCTACTATGTATGTTTGACAGAGAACATTCCTCATAGGTGGATGCTGCTGTAATTTTGGTCAAACATGCATACAATACGCATCTAACGATCTGTAAGAAGAGACAAAGCAACAGTGACCACATAATAAAATCAGTTACTCACAATTGTGTTCCAGTATAGCCCGCACAGCATCTTCTTAGTTTCAATGTTTTTGAAAATCCTGCATCGAATTTAGTCTCATTTGTAAACCAATCTGTGCTAAAATGAAGTAAACAAATGACCAAGTCCTTACCAACACAGTCTGGATCATAATTAAAAATAAAGTTAACTAATTTGGGGATTTGAAGGAAGGCAATGCAAACACTGTTTATCCACATATTGGCAATACACATAATCTTCTTGTAGACACTACACACACACACACACACACACAAATAAACACAGAAGTGAATCTCAACACAATATGCGGATGAATGCTTGCTCTATTTATGTTTTGTGTGCATAAGTCACTGGTCAGCTCTTATACTTAAAAAGCCAGAAGGATTATTGTTGAAAATGTGTTTGTGTGTGTAACTCAGTTTTCAGTGTCGAGGGCCTCAGGGGACGATGTGGCTACGTAATGAGGAATTTCCACAGATAAAAAATAAAAAAAAACACATGAGTACACTTGCACCCTGAAGCTCACAAAAAACAAACATGAATATGTCCGAGAAAAGAATTACTCAACCATCTATAATTATTTAGAAATGACTTAATATGTGAAGAATGACAGAGGCATATCAGTTTTTTATCTTAAAGTTATATTTATATGAAAAGTTGTGGTTTCTTTTCATCATCTTGTTTATGTTTCACCTCAGTGCTGGGTCAGACTATCTTTAATTTGTCCTGCTTTAGATCACCTTGGAGATGCAATTATCTAATATAAAAGGGCATTAAAGTGAATGTGTCCAAAGAGAGAAGTGAAGCAGAAATGGGCATGCTGTCCTCTTTGTGCTGGTGATCTGGGGCAGTGGATTGTGACCTAAGTCTCATGGGCAGTATAGCCTTTATTAGCATCAGGTGCACCTCGTCACACATTGATAGCTGTTCTCAAAAAGCACACACTTCCACTGGGAATCTGGGCTGGTGGAGGGAAAGAAGAGGGCTGGAGCGGTATTGAGTCCTACAAAAAAGGAGGAGATTTTGCGCACTGTACAATTTATAATGGTCCTTTACATGTGTTGTTTGTAAGACTTTACAAACACAATCCCAGTTGTAAGCCGTTGTTACGATCGGGAACCCAGGGAAACACAGGAGATGAGAGATCCAAAAGCAGTGTGGTTTTTAAGGGTAATCCAAATTCAGAATCCAACAAGCAGGGAGTCAAAACCAAAAATCAATCCAAACAAACAAACAGGGATAGGAACAGGAATAGGAACTTGAAACTCAGAAGGCCAGGAAACTGGGTGACGGACAGAAAGGACTCCATGAAAACAAACAGAAACAGACCGGTTAATATAGGCAGGGTAATGACTATCAAGTGAAAACACCTGAGTGCAATTAACAGGAGTGCAATTACTGTGGGGGGACAAGGCTTTGTGGGAATTGTAGTGCCTGCGGTGAGGTGCCTATGGGAAGTGAGACCACTAGTGGAGACCCAGGGAAACAGAGACCAGACACCGTGACAGCCGTGTCATACTATGGGACCACATCCTGTCAGACTGCACAAGAGCCAAAACTTCCATAAAACCTTCATTGAACCATATTGAACGATGGCCACTGGGATGTTGCATGAACCACATGCAACATTGACATATTGGCTAGTAAACATAAATAACATAACATTAATTTTGATCATGGCTTTTTGTGAAAAAAAAAAAGAGATAATGTGTGTGGAGCAATGGCATGTGTCTGTGTTCTTAATGGTTTTTGACAGCTGTCATAAGAGAAGACACACTGCAGGACTATGTCTCAAAACTTCTGATACTCGCAGAATTTCCTGTGAGGTAAATGGTTATATGATGATATTAGGATTCAAAATCATATAATTAGATATGCCACAACCCACCTGGGTCTCCTTTATTTGTTTTCCAGACAACTTTGCAGATGCATAAAATGTCATGTTATGTGCTGCTTTGCCATGTTTTCCATGTTCTGGAGAGTAAATGTTGATGATTAGTAGTAGGTTAACTCTACTGATTGGTCCCTTGTGTAACAACTGAACGGATATTACTGGTCTGTGTCCGATATTATGTCACATCAGATTACAGTGTTCATATACACACATGGTCATAATTGTTGGTACCCTTGGGAAATATGATCAAAGAAGGCTGTTAAAATAAACCTGCATTATTAATCCTTTTGATCTTTTATTAAAAATAAAATAAAATAAAAAAGAACAATCACAAAAATCGAACCTTTCTTTGAACTAAAACAATTGAAATTGGGGAAAAAACGAATTGTGAAAGAAAGGTTTTTTTTTTTGGCTTTTTATTTTTTATTTTTTTAATACGTTGCACTCACTCACTAGACTTTCTCATTCCTCTCACTCAATAAAGACTTGGATTTGTACTAGCCTCTGTACGTGACAGTGGTGTAATGCTTGACACAGTTGCTGCTTTCCTGATGTTACATAAAATGCTCTTTTAATGGTTTTGAAGTCTCCAAAAAGATTGTTGGAGTCTGTTGTAGATTTCTAAAATATTACAATAATCTATATAAACATGCAGCCGAAGCGAAACTGAAGCATCTCAGTGCTGTTAGACACCAATTATCTTTTAAAATCATTAGGCCAGTCCAATTGGAACTAGCAGTTATATAATACTATAACGTTACCATAGAGATACTGATTTGCAAAACACAGCCTTTCTGTGGGCCTCTTGCTACCAATGCTCACTATTTCCTGTTGTATGACGCAGCTGTGATATCCACATACCAGACATTACGCAGAAACTCTCCAGAGGTTTGTTTACAGCAACAGGGAAACTTACACAGCTGGAGGAGTTTTGTCTGCTCTTTTTGCATTCCTTCATAAATTGTTTAGAAAAATGATTTACGGTAATAGTTATGACCTAGATTGTCGATGGCAATAATTCTGTATGTTTTAGTAAAGCTTTTGCCCTCTCATTGTCTTTCTGTTTCTGTCTGTATTCTCTACTCAAAACGTGAATGTTTTAGGGCTTTAGCAGAGGCTGTATCATCAAATACCGATTTTTCATCAAGAGTCTAGATGACATTACAATCTAAACAGAGTTGAAACGCCTGCTCCTCTTCCATTTACTTCAAATGCACAATGTGTCGATGCCAGAAAAGCATAATTTCACAAGGATTTACAAGAAATAAACTGTGTCGACTGGCTTGATGAGGGATCCAGATAACAGATCCAGATGGTTTCCTGCCTCCCCCCTATCCATGACCTCCTCTGAGCCTCCCACCCAAGTGTTGCCGCCACCAGCTTTAATTAAGCAATCCATCTCAGGTGAGAGCTGGATGTGCTGATTACGGCATGGACCGTCTGTGTGACCTGCTTTTATGGAAAGTAGAGAGGAAAAAGTAACCCTGCCTTTCTGCTGAGCATTGATAAATCAATAAATAGCTGTTGTTGTTGTTGTTGTTATTATCATCATCAAATTAAAGTACTATAAAACAGTGTACAGAACATTTGACCATTAAAACTTTAAAGAAAAATAATCAAGATACTAGTTATACAGTGCACTAAAATTGAACAGTTTTAATTAAACAGTATTTAATTAACAATTCATGATAATTTACTCACCTTCAGGTCATGTAGATTTTTTTTTTCTTCAGTAAAACATTAAAATCAAATTATATGGTGCTTTTAACAATACAGATTGTGTTTAAGCAACAGTATTAAATAGGAAAATAGTGTGTCAATAATGCAAAATGACAATAGCAAAAACTACATTTTCAGTTAAAGGCAGTTCATCAGTTAATTCAGTGATGTCATCATCCAACTAAATTCAGTTTATATAGTATCTGTGCAATCAAGTCGATGATATCGCCGGATATTAAGTGTCCCCAACTAAACAAGCCAGGGGTGACAGAGACAAGGAACCATATTCCATCGTGACAAAATGGAGAAAAAACCTTGGGAGAAAACAAGCTCAGTCGGGGTGCCAATTTTCCTCTGGCCAAACGAAACCAGCATCCCTCCTCTGCAGCGAAGTCATATTGTGCAGAGGACTCATCTGGTTCCTATGGCCTTGTCCCAGTGACCGTCTAGGAGACAATGTCTTCACTGGGGATAAAGAGTATTTTTTTTTCTGAAACTGCCACTTTAAGAATCATAAAAAGGCTAAATGATTACCCGTGGCTCCTGATGAATAATTGAGGTCCTGTGAAGTGAATCGATTGGTCTGTACAAGTAACTGAACTCTATTTACAACATTATTTGCCTACCGGTAATCAAGAGCCTCTGGCAAACAATCAGGAGTGATATTTGGTTCGAAAAATAAATCAATCTACAAATACAAGTTACTTAATCAAAACACATATTTGGACATGCACTCGAACTCAAAGTGAGGCAATATACTGGTGTAAATGATCCGCAGCTGGTTTTTTGCAAGCCTTGTTTTTTTTCTCCAGTTCCTTCAACAATCACTGAAATGAGGAACCAATTCCCAACTCCAACTGAAGACCGATGCATTTGAATGAAGGGGTGAAATTATGTTTTTCAGTCACTACACTAATACAGTAACAAACTTGTTTACACTATATGTACAGTGGACATTAGCATTGAGGGGAATTGTGTAGACATTGGTACCATATTTACACTCAACACACAAATCTAAAAGCTTTTTTGGGTGGGGGGGGGGGTTAGCAGAAAGAATTCCATAAATGTTCATTTTACAAATTCAGTCTATAAAGTCATGCATTTGAGAAGTCATTTGAAAATACTACTGTTCAATCATTCTAGAATATCACTTTAATATCTGGCTTATCTAGAGCTGCTGTGTCATGAGCTGAAGATTTGTTGAAAAGGCAGCATCACGCTTGATTCATAACGTTTATCTTCATATTATCTTCATAACAGTGCATGTGTTTTACTCAGGCGAAAGACAGCCAGAGCATGACAAACGGAAAGCGAGAACAGATCCAGGCTTCCAGTGACGACAGCCTCATTATGCGTTTATAAGAGCGCCTGTCTGATCTCACCAGCATTTAGCTGGAGAAGATTCGGCCAGACAACACTTCGGAAGTGAACAGATACTGACTCTGTATCTACAATCTGGAGCTGCCACTGGTAGGTGAATTTATAAAAAGTCAATAATAATGGTTATTTTAAAACAGTACAAGTTACATGACTATAACAGTAACAGATTATGTTAACATAAAAAAGATTACTTCCATTTAATGTTACTAAATAATTAAATTCCAAATGGAACATTTTAGCTTTCCTGTAGCTCCCTAGGGCATGGTCCTACCAAGGCCACAGTTTTGGGTTTGATTACCAGGGAAAACAAAATAATATTTTTGGGATATAATTATCAGCAAAATTCATAATATTAAATCATAATCCAGAACTACATTATTTTTATTTATTTTATTTTTATTTTTTTTGTGACGCATTTTTGCTAGTATTCTACTTTTGCTGAAAATGTGCAAGAATGTTACTCCCTAGGAATTTCCAGGTTTTGCTCTATCATATGGATCCATTCCAACAAATGACTCCCCTTCATTATTTGAGTTGTATTCAAAGTCTGGTTGTTGTAGTTTTTTTCACTTGCAAACATGAAGGAAACTTCAAACTTCATCCATTCAGGAAGAAACAGCAGGCTTATTCTTTAACATGAGAATCAAGCTTGAAAAAAAAAAAAAAAACTGAATTAACAGAAAGATAGGTTACACTTTATTTTGACAGTCCACTTTAGACATTCTACTAACCATAAGTAACTTTGCAATTGCATGTCAACTAATTATCATTAATTTGCAACTGCATGTCTATTATCTCTCAGAGTAGACTGTTAGGTTAGGTTTAGGGTGGGCTCATCACAGTACAGTGTTATAAGATATTATGCAGACAGTCAACTAATACTCTAATGACTGCTAGTTGACATGAAGTTGCAAAGTTACTTACTGTTAGTAGAATGTCTAAAGTCGTGGAAACATTGCTATATGTTTTACAAGAAAATACATGGAGCCCTGCAAATGGCATGCAGGAAAAAATAGTAGGCTAAATTGTGAGCATGATTTACTAATTCATTCCCTCAATTTGCTAAGTCATGCACATGATTTAGTAAATCGAGGGAACGAAATAGTAATCGTGTGCACGTTTTAGTACATTGAGGGAACAAATTAGTAAATTGTGCGCACAATTTATTTATTTCTTCTTCCGTGTGGGACAATGGGGAAAAAAGATACAGTAACAATGTTCAGAAAATTGTTTCTATATCCTCAGAAATACTATACTATATTTTAAGGTCCAATTCTCACAAACTATTAACTATGACTTTTGCCTTAATAAACTACTAATTTGATGCTTATAAATAGTTAGTAAGGTAGTTGTTAATTTTAGGTATTGGGTAGTATTATGGATGTAGAATATGGTCATGCAGAATGTGCTTTATGATAATAACTAATAAACAGCCAATATGTTAGTCATGTTAATCAGCAACTAAGAATTGGTTCCTATACTAAAGTGTTCCTGAATTTGCTAGTGATTAGTTACAAAGAAACAGCAAGGGACACATTGAATTATGCCCAATAAATTGAAATACCGAAATACTTTTTTCTTCTAAAATAAATAGTTTGCTTTGCTAATCACCATATCGTTTAACATTTGTCCCACAGTGTCCCAATGGAACTAAATTCATCAAACACCTGCAATGAAACAGACGCCTGGGTATGGCTGTCATCTTTCCAGCCTCCATTTCTGGCTCTTATCAGCATCCTGGGAGTGCTGGGCAACAGTGTGGTCCTCTGCGTGTTCTGCCTCCAGCGGAAGCCGTGCAGCGTAGCTGATGTGTATCTGGGCAACCTGGCAGCTGCAGACCTCATTATGGTCCTGTGTTTGCCCTTCTGGACGGTCACCATCGCCCAAGGCTATCAATGGAACTTCGGTCAGCTGCTCTGCAAGGTAATCTGCACCATCATCTCGATGAACTACTACTGCAGCATACTCTTCCTGGTGCTGGTCAGCGTGGACCGCTACCTCGCCTTGGCCAAACCCATGAAGCCCAGTAGGCTGAGATCCCCCGATTGGGCCAAGCGTATATGTGTTGTGATTTGGACGGTGGGATTCATGCTCAGCCTCCCAACTCTGCTCTTCCGAAGAGTAGGTTCATTTCCAGACATAGGGGTGGATGCCTGTTACCTAGAATACCCTCATAGAGCCTGGATTCTAAGACGAAACATCACGACAAACTTCGTTGGATTCCTGCTTCCGCTGCCAATCATTTCCTTTTGCACTTTTCACGTGGTCAGAGCGCTTAAAAACCGCGGCTTTGTGATTCAACCAAGAGTTCAAACGGAGAGGAAAGCCACTCAGCTGGTTCTGACGGTCCTCGCTGTGTTTCTCCTGTGCTGGACACCCTTCCAGCTGGTGCGTTTCCTAGGAACCCTTGACTACTTCAAGCTCCTTCCTGGGTGTCTCTGGGAGAATATATTGCAAATAAGCAATGAGCTGGCTACTTATTTAGGGTATAGCAATAGTGCAATAAACCCTTTTTTGTATGTTATCGTAGGAAGCCACTTCAGGAAGAGAGCTCAAGGAGTTTTTCAAGGTGTTCTTTTGTGTTCTAGACGCAAGAGCAACTCCTCTGTGAACTTAAATGTTACTGTTATTAGCAAGTGCAGTGACAGTCCTAAAGATAACAGAATAACACCGCTGGCACTGAGAGCTGTATATCCACCCATCAAACCTCATATGATGTGTAGATCGTTGTGAAGAGACGAAAAAGCTCAGCTGGTAGAGATCAAGGGTTTGATTTGACTTTATTTTAACAGACATTTTACTGACTATAAGTAGCTTTGCAAGTACAGAAGGCCATCTTGGTCTACTAACCCTTACCATGACCTAACAATGAGAGTATTTGTAGTTTCAGGGTCACTTATGGTCTTCAGAATGTGGAGAAACAAAGTATTGTGTGATAAGTGTAATCATGTGATTCCAACGGTGAAAAAAACATACCTCTTGTTTGATTGTGCAATCTTATTTTTCTGTTCTTGCATATTTCCCCACCGTCTTTGCTGAAGTGTGGAAATAATGAGATGGAGGAACCAAGGAACTGATGGAACAGTTTCACTCACTCAGTGTCATGTCAGTCATGAATTTGCACTAAATTATTTGGAAAAGACTTTTGTAAATGGTTTCTGAACATATGTGGACTTGTTTAAAGATGTGTGTTTGGTTTTAAAGCTATTAGTGAATCTTATTGTTAATCTTTTACTGTTCCTTAAAACATTTCATTTCAAATTTAATAACCACAAACCTTTTTTTTTTTTTTTTTTTTTTTTTTTTTACAAAACTAAAGAGTATATCCAAATTAATAATAAAAACAAAGGCTGTGAGTCTGTGCTTTTTAGTTTGTTAGTTAGTTTGTTTTGTTTTGTATTTTTTATAGTACACTTGGTGTCTTTCTTTATGAACGTGTATATATGTTTGTATTTATTTAATGTATATTTATAATACCTATGTATCTGTGTTATAATACCTACAGTATGTTACTTTGTACTGCTGTAATACCTCACTGCTGTTGATGTAGCTGGTTAAACATTTTGAATAAAGCAATGTGCACTATGGAAATATGTCAAATGTATGGTTGATTAAAATAACAGAGATTAAAAAGTTATTTCAGTATTATTCATCCAGAAGTGTACACAATTATTGGACACATTAATCCAGGAATAATACCCCTTTGTTTCCTAGCTCAGGTATTATCTGAAAGCTTTCTCTCTCCTCGTTCCTTGCCTGGCAGTGGGTTTAGTAAACTGACATGTCCTTCATGATGGAGGTCTTCAATCGATTTCTAGATCATGGAGAACCGAGCAGCGAGGAAACAAGGAAGCATCAATTAAAGTATTTAGAAGCATCACTTTGATAAAAAAGTGCCTGCCAAATACATAGATACATACATAACCAAAAGTACAATATGAGACCCACTTTTCAAATTTCTCTGATAGGAACATTCATTTATTTTGGTTATGTTTATCTTATAAATTCATAATCTGTGTGTTTTCAACAAAGGGTGCAGAAAACCTGAGAAGTAGTCAATTAGATGTCATTAAGCAGACCTTGTAATGGTGTGCTGATTGAGTCTTAAAATCCTCAGTAAATATGACCATATTTTAAAAAATAAAACGCTAATTTTGTTCCTACAAGGTTCAATATTGAGTCTGGTCTGAATTGTGTCCTATGGCAGTATGAGCTGACACAGGGTTGTAAAAGGTTAATAAACTACAACAAAGCCTATTTTCCTTTTCCCATTTTTGGTACTGTGTTGGCTTGCCATTTGATTAAAAAACAAAAAACCAAAGGGATCCTGAGGAAAACCAGCTGAGAAGCTCTGGTGGCCTCTACAGAGGTGAGTCAACTGCTCTGAGTGAATCACATGAAATAAAGCACAAGGTTTCCTTCCTGCTCATCTGTCTGATTCAGCCAGCATGTAAATCTCTCATTGTCTACCCAAATTAGGCAGTTACTCGCGAATGTTAGAATTACACTCTTGAACACTTTAGAAAAGACTTTAAAAAAACAAACAATCAATAATAATAATAAGTGCGAATTAAATATAATGGTCTGGAACCACTCTTAGTGTAGTTTTTACAAGACTACTTATGTGTGTTAAGAAACTGTCACAAAAGCAAGCATTTTTTGTTAATTTATTTATTCGTTTACTTTTAATATTTGAAGTGCATTACATGTACACATTCAATACAAATAAGTGTACTTTTTTCTACAGGTTTTTTTTTTTTTTTTTTTTTTTTTTTGTTCTACTGTTACGGCCACTGCTGAGTCTTGAGCCTTGTCCAGTTGAGTTTTGTACATCGATGACTGTGTTCAATGTGATGTAAGCTATAGCCAGTACATAAAGTTCACTTGATGATTGAATCCAATGTAGTCTGCTACATTTAGGAGCTGTAAAAATAAATGTTAGGCTATTAGGCCCATAGTGAACAGCCATCTGTATACTATCAACAGGCCAAAAGGTCAGTAAACAAACCCTGCAGACAGAGAGGCTATATTACACATGATATAAATGTATATGACACACATGAAGATGACCGTTTCCACTGAGCTGTTTTAGGCATTAGCAAACACACAGACTGCCTTATTAGCCATTAGCATGTATGTGTAGGGCTACAGCTTTGTTCCTCCCTCTGAAATCCCTTAGGACACAGTAGTTACTTGGTCAATTGGCTAGATAATGCATTTTCAAGTGTGTTACACTGCGTTTGGAAGGGTAAAGGACATCTGGAGGCTTCAGTAATCAAGTTCAAACCGTGCTCTGTTTTTTGTCTGAATGCTGATCGTATTGCATTAATAAGTTAAAAGACAAACTCCCAACAGGAGCAAACTGTACAGATATGAGAATGACGTATAATTCGGTGTCTCTTGACTTAAATAGTTAAATTAAACTGGAAAGCGAGTTGTGTGCTCTTGACCACTAGAGGTCAGTGCAAGACAGCACATACTGGTGTCTGATTTGTTCCCCCCTGCAATACAGAAACTTTGTATCGTGTAATGTTTATGAACTTAGATTTAGATGACACCACAGTGTCTCAGGAGAAGATTTAAGTTGTTTTATTATTATTATTATTATTATTATTATTATTATTATTATTATTATTATTATTATTATTATTATTATATTTATTATTATTATTATTATTATTATTATTATTATTATTATTATTATTATTATTATTATTATTATTATTATTATTATTATTATAAACAGGATCCAAACACAAATATCCCTGTTTGTGTGTGGTGGGTATAGGGTTAGGGGATAGAAAATAAAGTTTGGTCAGTATAAAAACAATATAAGTCTATGGAGTGTGTGTGTGTGTGTGTGTGTGTGTGTGTGTGTGTGTGTGTGTGTGTTCACTTAAATTGTTAATATGAATAAAGTAGTTTGTAATGAAAACAGTGTATTAAAAAAAATGGTTTTAGACTTTTTGTACCCCATTCCACTATATAATTCAAAAGGTAAACATGTATTAATTATTCATTCATTCATTCATTCAATCATTCATTTATGCCTCCAGTCCAATGGTCCATTATGAAGCAGACATTTAAGTAGACATGTAAATGGTATATACATTTTCATTGAAATCATCTATGTATTATACTCCTAGAGTTCGCAAAATGACAATAAAGAAATAAATAAATCAAATCTCTCTCAGCGGAGAATAACAAGCATGTTAAAAGAAATGTCTTGTAAACACATCATGACCAAAAACCACTTCTTCAAAATCCAGATTCACTGTACTGTTCAAAAGTTTGGGGGTCAGTATAATTGTTTAACTGATTTCAGGATTCATAATAATGATGCATGTTTCTCGATCAGCAAATCTGCATATTAGAATGATTTCTGAAGGATCATGTGATGTTCAGAAAAAGGAAGATAAAACAGCTTTGACATCACAGGAATAAATAGCATTTTACTGTATTTTTTATCAAATAAATGCATTCTTGGTGAGAGATGTCTTTTAATAACATTAAAAAAAAATCTTACACAAATCTACACTTCTGAACAGCCTTGTATGAGATGTCAATTTCATGTTATAATATGAACATGAAAAATCTGATCATAATAAGCTTTTACATTTTGTATCGGTACAAATTAAAATTACCACAGACAATAACAAAACTTATTAATACATTCTCAGCTTCTGTTGATCACTCAAGAACATGAGTCATGAGTCTATAAAAGTGTATGAAAAAAAAAAATACTCTAATGGGCAAGTTACCATTTTACCTGGTAACCTGGAAGACTAAATTACTTCTAAACATTTGCAATGAGACCTCAAACAAACCAAATCCATTATTTATTGTTATTTATTGTTATTTTAGTTATCAGTAATTTTCTGGTAAGGAAGGACAGAGTTCTAGCTGAGGGCTTTTTACATGATTTAACGCAACAGCTCTTTTATTATCCAGTCACTGGTTAAACTGTGTCATTCATTAATTTTTGTCCACTGTATTTGTTAGAGGAAATGCACAGCATGGAAATGCATCATGGGCCCAATCAATTGTAACCCAATTTGGGAGTGTGTTCAGTAAAAGAACAGCAGTTGGCCCTGAGAAAGCGGCAGACCACATCCATTGTCTTGGTGTGAGCTAATCTGACTCCAGTCGAGCCACTGACGTCATTCCATTTTCCAAGCATTCCTTCCTTTCTCCTGTAATCAAACGCTGCCTGATATTACAGCTTGTGTAGTGCCACCTAGAGCTCAAAAGGACTTTTTGTGCTTGAGCTTGCTATTGCATCCCATGCAAGTAGTGGTGTTTATTGTTCACTAGTTATAAATAGTCATTATACATGTACAACATATACAATATTGCTGTAATATTTAGGTATTGGGTAGGGATATAAAAGATTACAGACTGATAGATAGATCAGATACTGTAGATGGATAGCAGCAGCACTAAAGTTCACTGTGAAGTTTCTTTGACTCGTGTGTCCCCATTTCACCTTTAATCTAACTGCCATCCAGTCAGACATAAGGATGTTGTTACCTCGACCAAATGATCTCATGGTTACGACACAATATGATGTTCCCACAAGTTAATATCTCATTATTATGTCGTGGCCATGACAAAATTAAGTGAACCGAACGTGTCACCTTATGGGCACCATGTATCAGTGTGCTTGATTTCTGTTTCTTTTCACTGTTGTTCTTCACTCTCCACTTGACTGATGTAGATGTTCCCTAAACTCTTATTCTTCCCCCAGGTACTGCGTATCTAGATTCATGGAAGGTTAATAATACTCATCCAATCAGCTCTCATTCCTTGCTTTTGTTTGTCTCACTGTCACTGACAGCCAGCGTGAGTCACATTGAGGAACTCGTGGAGCCCCCAAGTGACAGAGGCAGCTGGGAACATAAGCCTCTGGATGAAATAACAAGCAGAAAGAGAAAACAACTCATAACCTCACAGCACTCACAGGGTCAATGGCTCATAATATTCCAGTAATGGGAATCATGCATCAAAAACATTTTGACAACAGCAGCGCTAATGAAACATCCTGTTTTCTAAAAGCCTAATCAACACCGTGGATGTTCCTCTGCAGAAGCAGCGGGGGATATACAATCTGTACGTGTTGATATAACACATCGAATATGTTTAAGACAACAGCAACACCTAAACTTGTACCTGAAGTGAGAGTCAAATGACTGCTTCCTGCTACATTAGGAAAGTTTATGTCTACTAGCCCATGTGATTCTTGATATGGAGAATAAATTATGTAGCTCACTCAAAACAAATTAAATAAATAAATGAATATATAATGTAATGTGTTTAAGATCCACTTACATATAAAGACATTTTGACATCATTCATATCAGGTTTCCCAAACAGTTTTTCTTTAAATAGGGTTGTTGACAAACAGCTATGGATGTTTTCCAAAATCATGGTTTTAGGTTAAAAATTGACATTTTTTTTTTTTTTTTTTTTTTTAAAGTGGTTGGCCACCATTTATTTTCAAACATTTTAATCAGATGTTTATATTGCTAGATCATTTTAATGGACTTCTGATTGACAGATCATTTTATATATATATATATATATATATGTACATTAGTACATGAAACTGCATGCAAAATAATAATAAAAAAGAAATTCAAATGTTAATGCATTTGCCAGATGCTTTTATCTTTTTCAAGGTACACAGTTTATCAGTTTATATCTTGGAATCCAACCAATGGCCTTAATGTTCAAGAAGCACACTTTACTGCTTGAGCTACAAAAATAATAACAAAATAATGAAAAAGGAAAATATTTTAGAATTTAGAATATCATAAAAGAGGCACTGCTGTATGGATGCAAAGGCACACTGATATGTATGTTGTCCTTCAAACAGTATTCACACTAAAAAGTGCCATTTTTTATTTTAATCTACGTCACATTAAGTCAAGAACCTGTGGGCAGTTCTCCACATCTCTCCAGCAATCACTTCTTCATTTAGACTATTTATACTCTAGAACCAGTTGTACTCTCTGCTGGCTCTTCATCCCTGCTTCCCTCTGTTCCTCGTCCTTACATCGCGTCTGGCGCTCGGCTCGTTGGCAAAGCCGTCATCCTCCGTCTGTTCATCCTGCTGACGACAGCACTTTCCACCTTTGAAGATTTTGTTTCCCTTTTCTTGTCATTTTTTTTATTTTTTTATTTTTTTACTAGAGAGTCTTTAAATCAAGCTTCATCTTTTTGTTATTGATTTTACAGCCAAGAAAAAAATAAACATAAATAAATTCACAAAAAAGTGTGCATATTATAAATTGAATAACATTGACATGTTATTGACTTAAAAGTTGGTAAAAACATGTACTTACCTACATTACTTAATAATACAAAGTAATATTGCATTAAATAAACAATGAAATAGCCAGAAGAGGCTGTTCTGGAATAAGCTGCTCCCAACTGACTTTAAAATGGTAAACGGACTGCATTTATATAGCACTTTCAACAGACCCATGGCCATCCAAAGCACTTTACATTCACATAAACCGACGGCGACATGTCAGCCACGCAAGGGCTATCCAGCTCATCAGGAGCAGCTGGGGTTATGTGTCTTGCTCAAGGACACCTCGACACTTGGTAAGGTGGAGCCAGGGATTGAACCACCAACCTCCCGGTTGGTAGACAACCTACATGAACCACTGAGCCACTGCCGCTCTAGTAAGAAAAGCTTCAGAAAACGCAACTTCCTGAAAAACATCTTTATCTTAATTTTGTGTCTGTACAAGCTTCATTGGCTGCAGAATGAACCGTTCTGAGCTCTTTTGTGGAGTGTCCTGACATGTTTCATTATACTTGTACCTGTTGTGCATCACAAGTTTAATGTCATACCAGGTGGGCTACCAAGCAAGTTAACTATGTCAGAAAAGCCCTAAATGTGTGGCTGATTGTGTGATGCAAACATCAGAAAGTGTTAGTTTACAAATCATGCACAATGGTAAAATTGCTTTGTGGTCATAACATACTAGTAACGTTCCCTGAGTTCTTATATTCTTTTCCATTTTTTTTTAAATCAATAATCACCAAAAACCTGTATTTTTATTTTATTTTCTCTGATGTTTTCACAGTTTTGCCCCTGTCCGTGCCTTCTTTTGAATCAGAATGCATAAAACAGTTGCACAAATCACTGCATTTTTATCACAATTCAAACAAACACCCACCCACTACAATGACAGAGCTTAGAAGTGCCAGGATCATATTTCATAAAACTCTGATTGGATTCGTCTAAAAGAAGAAAGTCATATACACCTAGCATGGCTTGAGGGTGAGTCTAATTTTCATCTTTGGGTGAACTAACCCTTGAATAACTGTATTATTAATAGTTCTAAAAGTTACCCTGAAAACTATTTATTTAAAATCCAGTGGGTGTTCTGTGTGTTGAAGAGCTTGGGCTGAAATGGATTTAGGCAAATGTGTGTAATATTTGATGTAAGATCAAATTCCACAAAGTGCTCTTATGCAAAAAGTTTATTCATAACGGCACAGCTAACTTGTCCCTAATTAGGTTAATTTCATGGTAGTACAAACATGTTTACACCTATTCATGGCTCATTATGATACATTAGTGCATTAGCATTCAAGGTGCGGCAGCATAACTCAACAGATTCAAAAATAAACATCTCATGTGAAGAGCTTTTCAGGAGGTCGATATCGGTACTGGTGCCTCGTAAAAGTCTCCCACTGTCTCTCTCTTTCTGTCAGTTGGCTGAAATCTACATGAGGAGATTTTCAAGAGGTAACAGTTACTATGACAACCCAACTGCATCACGTCACACCTCTTTATTCTCTCAGTAACTGATGTAGTCTGTGTGTTTTGTGTGCTGCACTTTTCACATCCCTCCGCTCTGATTTACACAGAAATTAAAGGCATAGTTCACCCAAAAATGTGTCATCTTTTGTTTGATTTTCAATATATACTGACTTGAATTTCATTGTGTTCTTCACATAAAGCTAGTTTATAGCTTGAGAATTCTTGTGAAAAAAAAAAAAAATTAAGTACAATTTTAAAATGTGCAATTTATCATAATGCCAAATTAAACGTTTTAAATAGTTGTCTTTTAATAAACTTTTGCCCTGACAAATAAAGCACACTTGTACTCGATGTACTCGTTCACGTGTGTTGACAATAGCATATAACACAAGTATTTGATTTTACTTTTATATACACTATTTGTAAATGCTACTGCTTCTGTTAGCTTTTAATATATGGTTTTATCCTGATTAAAGTTTTAATACAGTACGCAACCAGACGCGCATTCCCTGTTTAACGTTTCTCATAGCATGAAAATAAGTGTATAAATGAAACATTGTTTGAGCTGAGCTGATGATGTGAATGGAAGAGAGAGAGAGCGAGAGAGTGGAACAGGATTAAGAACTAGGGATGGGTGAATTAATCCTGAAGTATCGATATATTGATACTGATGCGAGTATCGAAAGTATCGATACTCAAATAAAAAATATTGATACTATGGTGTTTTTATTTACCAGTGATTTTGTTTATTAAGCAAAAATAATGCCTAAAATATGCCTTAAATTGGAAGAATAACCTATGTTAGCAAATAATTGTGTGGAAGGGATTTCCCTGCTCATCTGAACACGCAAATGTTGCAAGGCAGAAATAATCAATTACAGAGAGTGTTCACTCACTTCTGACGGTGCTTTTAAACAGAGCAGCGTTTCCCAAGAGTAGCCCATAATAAGAGAGCATTTATGTTTTTGAAAAAAAAAAGCCCAGTACAATGCAGAAAAAAAAGCAGAGGCTATATGTTATTTCACAAGAAACCTATTGAAATTGTACCCTAGATTGTACAGTACATTTATTTAAATTTGAATGTTAAAAGTTCATATTGCTACTGTTCTATTCTTTATTGCTAATATAAATCATACACTCTCTGAATAAAAAGGTTGCATTGATTGGCAGTCCCTTATGACAATGAACCATGGTACAGTGAAAAAATTTAACTATAGTATTTGTAGATTTGTGCAAACAAAAATATAGCCTAATAAGTTGCAATTAACGTGTATTGAATGTTCAAATGCATTTCAAATATGAAGTTAAGTAGGTAGTATTACCCATTGTACTCATAATAATTAAATACGTTGCATAATCTAAAAGTTCAGTTTAGAAGTATCGTATCTGTATCGATATTGACAAAACTGGCCATTATTAAAAGTATTAGTATCGTATTGAAAACAAAATATGTGGTATCACCCATCCCTATTAAGAACTGCTGCTTTAGAACAATGATTTTGAAACTTGTGAATCTATTACAATCATTAGAAGACAGAACTGCAATTCGTATATGAATAGTTTTTTTTTTATGTGCACTCCTAGTTTTCTTCCTCTTCTCTAATGACACTTTTCTACTGCATGGTTCGCACAGAACCGTACAAATCACTTTTGGGGGTTTTCCACCGTGTACAGTACCTAGTACTTTTTTCAGTACCAACTCAGTTGAGGTTCCAAGCAAACCATTCTCTTACTAAAACGTAATGTAATCTCTGCTGATCACTGATTGGCCGGAGGGAATCGTCAATCCCTGCATCACTGAACTTGTGACATGAAACACAACAGAACCACTAGATTTAAATCAGCACAGCAAGCGAAGAATCAAACACAATGAGCGCACCTTTTTTAAACAACCAAAAAATGGCTGTGTCGTTGTCTGTTGAGGAAGTACAGATGTTCCTCTCGTTGATAGCAGAGGAGCAAGAGCTTGATGGGGGTGACGTGGAATGTAAAATTTTGTTAGGAGTTCTGGCCGTAATATTAAGGCAGCACAACTAAAACACAATGGAATAATCCCACCCTCTGTATAGCAGTAATAAACTGCAGTGGAAACGCAAACCAAGCGAAGCCGAGCTGTCCTTGGCATACTGAGCTGTTCTGGAAAAGCGCCATTAAGCAACACAACATGGCCTTGCCTCCTTTGTTGCATGTTCCCGGGGGCGGGTTTATCTGAGTTTTTCTGCTAGAAGTTGTTTTTGTAGGCATGCCGCATTAAACTGCGAGAATTTTAAAATGCTGCAACTTTGCAGATATTGTTTATGCTCAAACAGCAACATTACAAGAGTGAAATTGCAATCAACCACTCCTTTAAAACTTTGTACTACAACTGTATATTATAGCGCCATACTTTTTCAGCCTGATATACTGTGGTATAGGCTTGTGCTTCCTAGTGCTGTCCAGGTGGGCTTGTTGTGTTTGTTTTCAGATCTGCTGCAATCATGAACTGTTCATCTGAACAACCACCCCCAGGACTCATACACAAGATGAAGGAAAATCAGAACAGTGCATTCAATGCACAAAGCAGCAAGAACAACCAAACCGACATGAACCTCAACTGATCAGCCCTGTTCAAGCAGAACTTCTCTTTCCTGCCTCTCTGACCCCAATATGTCTAAAAGCATCTGTAACAAATGGAATAGCAATGAATTTGAGCCCTAATATAAGTTCATCGTCAGTTCAATAATTAATTCACTGAAAATGCAGGTGAGAATATAGATAAATGAAGGTGAGAATATAGATAAAGGCTGTTCTTTAAAACAAAAAACAAATATAGCACATATATTGCAATTAATAACAATAATAATAATAATAATAATAATAATAATAAATAAATGAATAAACACTTTTGCAGAAGGCAAGCATAAACTGACCCTGACTTTTAATCAATCACTTTTGTTTCCTTTCCTATCCAGGTTTGGATAATGGGTATGAAATTCTGTTGGATTGTTTTATTATTATTATCTCTTTTTATCGAACAGCTGAAAATGTTGTGCTTCATTTAATTTATTTATTTTCTATCTGAAAAAATATAAATAACTTATTAGTTAATTAATGAAATACGTTGTCATAATAACCACCCGAAAGACCATAAAAAAAAACAATGAACTGGTTTGAAATGTAATAAAAGTAGCAAGTGCATCCACAATAACTTATTACAGTTAATATTAAATATCAAACAATTAACAATAAGTTACTAAAGTGCATATGAATTTGTTTTGTTGTACAGTTGGCTTACAAGCATCAGTTTCATCAATCTTTCGACTTCTAACAGTCTGGAGAGGAAAGATCCTGCTGTGACCCAGCTGATTCAAGCCAGAATCAGTGTGTGACACCAGCGCTGTTGCCCTTGCCAAGAGCTCATCTGTTCTTCAGGCCACATCCGTTCCGTACTGTGACAGGTGTGATTCCAGCACTAATGTGAGAGCTCACCTTTACGTGCCACTGAAACAAGCATCTTACCCACCTGTCTGTAAGAGCAGCTTTTTTATAATGCTAGACATAATACAAAAATGTCTGCAAACTTTCAAATTTACCTAATTTGCCAGGCATATGACATTTAACAGTTCTATCCATAATTTATTCCTAAAATCAGAGGGAAATGATAAGTGAATAACAAGGGTGTAGAAGCATCTAACCTTGATTGTAAGTCTAAAACTGACATTTACGTACAGTGTTCCTCGATTCTAATTGGTTGATTGGAATGTTGAACACAAATGTTGATCCAGGAACATGTTGTACTTGGTGAAATCATGTTCACCTATGACATTAAACAGTTCAATAATATCACTGGGTATAAACCCGTAAATGGCATTGGACACTGGGTGGAACCCCAACATTTTTTCATTATGGTCTTCTCAAAAGTCAGAGGCAGGACATTCAGATGGGTGGAAATTTTGGGATGCGGCGGGCTGAGGACTTATACAGACGAAGAAATGTAATTTTAGCAAATTTTTTTTTATATCGATCCTATTTCAAATAACTTCAACATAAATCTAATATTTACTGAACTCTTTAAATGACAGAACTGGATTATGGAAGTTCAACAATTAGAGTATCCTATAACCAACTAAATGTACGAAAATGAAATGAGCACAATGTTCAAAAGTTAGAGAGAACACCATCCGAGGACAAGCTGACCACTTCACTGTTAAACATGTAAGAAGTTTATAATTACATAATGAGTAGGTCAAGCTGTTATATTACTGCATATTGTGAAGGATCTTAAGGCAATAATAGTGTAAAATACAACGAGAGGAGTAGGATTTGTGAACGTTGGCATTAGACAACTTTATAGTGGATTAATGAATCAGCATAACTCAGCCAAATACATTTAGTAAGAATTTCAAAGTAATGTTAATTAAAGATGTGCATCAGTTAATATATTCATCTCTTTTTATGCATTATTTCATTATTTGGACGCATGATCTCGACACTTTTAAAGGGGTCATCTATTTTTCAAATGTTTGCTATGTCAGGTTTTTTTTTTTTTCACACTTCTTCACACACATCTGCTTGTCTCTCAATCTTTCAAGAAGTTAATAAGAAATATTGACCTATATAAACAGGATGTTGGTATTAGAGAGAAGTAGGATAAATGATTGTTTCATGTCACCTTTGATTGAGCCTGTGTCCCACATGGACCAACCCATTCAACAAATTTATACACGCCACTAGTCATGAACTTCTTGCACTATATTTAAATGTGCTGTCTGTCGTGTTTGGATTGCCTGTGCTACAGAATACTTTATGGTATGTTTTTGTACACTTTTTAATTACTTAGTGGTGTAGAGATGTTCTTGAGATGTTCTTCACATGGTGTGTGAAACTGTTGCTTGTGAGAAAATAGAAAGGATGCTGAGAGGTGTGATGCTGTAGAAATATGTGCTTTGCAAAAGGCAAACTTCACAGGAATTTCCCAGGTTTTAATATAGCTACAATAAATGATACTATTGTGAACCATAAATACCAGCAGAACACCATAACATAATGTTGTTTTGTGCAAATATCATGCAAAAGTTGCTAGGTTTACATTATCTTGATATAGATCGAGAAACTGGACATCATTTTATACAGACTTGTAATATTCTGGTGCTTTACAGTTTCCCAGTAGATTTTCATTGCAGGTCTATTTACGTAACCATACAATGTACTTGTTTACTTATTAATTCAAACTGATGGATGGCCATACAATTTAATATTATTAGCCTTTTTAAAACAGAACAAGGAAGGGAAAAAATGTTCTGAAAAATGTATGCAATTAATAATGTAAGTTTTGCTTTTTAGATCTCTATTAACTGTGAAATAAAACATTCAAGATGTTCCCAAGAGAGATTACTTCTACATTTACCTACAATTACAGCTTCTTTACTATTATTGACTCAGATGTCAAGGTCGGTAATGCTGAAAAGAGTTTCTTCGCACATCTCACTCGGCGTTGCAGTCTAATTGAAATTTCTCTTGCAGTTATGGCACAAAGGGACCTTTGAACAATTTAGCCTATCAAATATTTGCATAAATACTTTTTTCATTAAGATGTTATTGAATGTTTAGGTAAATGCTGTTTGGCTGATTTTCATTCCAGGCTTATTTAAGAGGCATTTCTTGCCCATCAATGTTGCAAAATATTTGCAATTGTAGTGCAGGATGATCTTACACCTGGAAACACATTTGAAGGTGAAAGTTACCTCTAGATTTTAAAATAGCACGTTGAGTGTTTTTTTTTTTTTTTTTCAGTTGTTGATGTTTTTGTGGATTCTTACATTTCAAGTTGACCTTTGAGCGAGGAAACCGTACAATTGATAAGACACTGCAGGTCATTTCTGAAAATGGTCTAAACTAAGTGGAAAGAGAAAACAAACCATTTTTGTATTTTTGTTCAACTGTGTTTATTTCCAAAAGGCACTCACTACATTGAATGTAATGGTTGCACAAGATACTGCAGATACTGCGAACAGGAATTTACTTGCATGTGCAGCCCGAAGTAGAGCTCAAAACATGGACATTTCAAAGTCTCAAGAAGCATGTTTGTGGTACAATCAATACCATAGCATGATAACATATTAGCACAATAGCATGCTTTAGGGATCCATGTGTTTAATAGTTTTGAATGCTTTAAAATGCTTTACATTTTCATAGTTTTTTTTTTCCTTATCAGAAATATTCAGTCCGTTGCTGCATTCGCTCTAGACTATTGCAAACATGAAAAGAGTAATTAACATTAGCTCAACAACAAGCATTTTGCTGCAGCTGTAAGTGTATGTATGTGTGCGTTTGCGAGTTGGTGGGAATGAGGTACTGATACATGTGTCTGCCTCAGGGAGTTTTCATAAATACAGTCAGCAAGACAACAATCACATCAGACAAAGCTGTATTTGGTTTCAACACAAACACACACACACACAAATACGTCAGACGCTCCCAGGCGATTAGCACAATATTGTTTAGTGGTGTCTCAAAAGTCTATTCCAGAAACATTCTGGAAAAGAAGATATGAAAATCATAAACTGAACACAGAAACTTGTAAAAAGTGCAAGGTTTTTTGGCAAAAAAAAAAAAATAGATTAACATTTCCATGTCAATCCTAAATGGAACTGCATCCTATACTCTCATAAAGCTATTACATAAGTATGCCATATTTCTTTCATTCACATACAGAATGTCTAGTAGACTTCAAATGAGTCAAGATTTTACCCTGATCATTCACAAATCAACGTAACATTGTGAATATGCTATTATTTTGTGTAATCAGCACCATCAGTCAATTAAATAAAGGTGCAATAAGCGATTTCTGATTTCTGAAACTCTTGATATTTGAAATGACCAAAAACACAGGCCTCTACCCAAAAGGATCACATACTATCTTGTTAACTTGGCCATGCTATGCAACAGGCACCTCCCCCATCATGAGTGGACACACCCCTTACTGGTGATAGGCTACAAGATATTTTTTAAATTAGATTCAACTTCTCCGAAATCGCTTACTTGACTGGCTTAAACGGACAGTTCACCCAAAAATGGCATCAACATGTGTCGTTTTGTATCTTACTGACTTCAGATAAATAGACAAAACCCATTTTTTGGGTAAACTGTCCATTTAAATGAAATAAATGGATATGTTCAGTTGTTTGTGATTAAACTCTACTAGATATTCTAGCTTAAATGACATCTACCATGACTTTCTACCTTATGGCTTCTCTTTTGTCCCATTGTCCTAAAATTTCAAACTATGAAAACAGTACTTTGAAGCAACAGTTTTAGATATTTCATGAGAGCACAGAAAATTGTATGTCAGACATACCGTACAATTTGACAGTTACACTAGGACTACAAGCCCTGAGATTTCATAGGTTAACTTCATGAATCTGGATCACATATTGATGCGAATGACTTGTTTTACAAGACAGTTGAGCTCCGTGCATATATGACGTGTCACCAATTTAACATGGGTTCTTCATATTCAAAGAATTTTATAATCGTTGATCATAGGGGATTCAAGTCTCAATGTAGGTTTCTTCATTTCGAATGGGTGGGGGTTCTTGACAGACATTGTTTTTAAGCAGTTATGCTTCTTAACAAATGTACTTGACAAGTACAGTCTGGCAGACATAACACTGAAAGTGAAGCAGTGAAACAAACAGCCATTGTAGCTTGCTACGAATTTTGTCCAGGACGTTGGGAGAGATTCTTTCAAACTTATACAAGCATTTTTTAGCGGTCTGAAGAAAAGAACTAGCTGTCTTCCAGTGCTACTGTCGCCATATTTCTGTTATCAAGTTATCAGGACACAGTGAACAGTTAAATGAACAGCAGAAATTGAGATTCTCACATCCCAGCTCAGGGTAAGGGCTAAACAAGGCACTTTAGGCATATGTTATTTTCTTACACGGTTCCTTCTAGGGCTCCATCTGCAAATGGAACTCTTTTTCTTCAAGTTTTGTCTCGTTTTCTTCCTCTTTGGTCTGTGGCGGTAGAGGCATGAATCCGTTTTGTCTATTAGGGCTCTCCACAAAGAGAGGTAAGTCGGTCAGACTGGTGTTGACCTCTTTCTCAAGCTCGTCGTCCTCGGCCTCTTTCTTCTCCTCATCCATTGTAGGAGTATTACAGGAGAAGGAATCTAAGGCTTTCCGACCGTCGTCTGGGATGTTTTTCCTCAACTCTTTGTTCCTGTTCCGTTTGGCTAGTTTTGTGACTGAACCAAGGCGATTGAAAAGGTTATCTTCAGAGTACGCCTGGCTGGGGTCGCTCCGCCGATGCTCATTCTGCTCAACTCGTAGACGCAGGTTGTTGAGCTTTGTGTCGATGCTCTCCTGGGAGGATGTTTTGTAATTGGTGGTGTCCAGGCTGTTGAAGGCAGCTCGACGTTCAGGGGACAGCATGTCTAGGGAATGGGCCCGCTGGTCGAAACCTAGCTGCCTGCGCTCCATGCTGCGAATGGTGGCGGCCCTTTGCAGTTTGTCGTGAACTTCCACGCTGAGTCGGCGCCTGGTCTCACGGAGCTCTGCACGGACATTGGCCTTCCATTCGGCGGCGTGAGCCTTAATTTCACCCACCTTCAACAAGATGACAATGGTGAATAAACCTGTAAGCTTAAAAACGTGCCAAATTCTTAAAATGTGTTCTTTGCATTGATTTTGGTTTCATGCGATTTTGAAAAACTGTTGTATAACCATTAATTAAGTAAAATTACTATTTGTTTTAACACGTGTATGTACACATCTTAATGATTATTTTCGAAAAATAGAAAAAATATATATTTATTAAGGTAAACAGTATATATATAAATATATTAAGTAAATTAATCAAATAGTGTCATGTCATTGACCATTACATCATATTTGGAAGTATAAACATTTAGATGGAATAACCAATGTAATGCAATGCAAACATCAGTCTCACCTCCATTTTCGTCTTCTTAGAAAGCACCCTGAGCCAGTCTCCAATCATGCTCAGAACTGCAGCAAAGTAAGCCAGTCCAACCAGGATCCAGAACCACACCAGTGGTCTGTACCATTTACGGTACTCTATTCTTCTGTTGCCTCCTGGAAGAGATGTATAAATGACACTTTCATTTCAGAGGTTGGGAGCATTTGATTGTCTTTTAAATCTACAACCACACGCTTTTTGAAGCATTCATCAAAACCTCCTGCCAAAGACATGTAAGCTATTTCCTGAGAACAGCAATCAGACTAGCTCAGTTTTTCTTGACAATTCATGGTGTCTGCAAGTATTTCAAAAGAAATACAATAAATAGCTTTTATATGGACTTTATTTTTATCAAGTACTAAATTGAAACAAAGTCTATAAAGGAATCCATTCAGCTGCGCAGGTAAAGTTATTTGCCTCTGAGATTTGCCTACCAAAGCAAATCAAAAGGCACTGAAACTGTTCCCTGAAAGGGATCCACAGAGATTAAATGTAAAATGATCAAATCATACATGGTTGTTTGTTGTGGTTTTTTAATATTTATTATTATTATTATTATTATTATTATTATTATTATTATTATTATTATTATTATTATTATTATTATTATTTTACTTCTGTCTCATTTGCAAATTCCCCAAATGGTCTGCATAGATTTGGTTTCACACTTGTCTCTGACCTAAACTTTTAATCTTAAAATATTAAACACCTTCAAAAATGTTTGATGGATGGATAGATGGATCGAATGAATGAAGGAAGGAAAAAAAGGATGGATGGGTGGATGGATGGATGGAAGAAAGGAAGGATATATGGAAGGAAGGACGAAAGGATGGATGGATGGATGAAAAGAAGGAAGGAAGGATGGATGGATGGATGGAAGAAAGGAAGGAAGGATAGATGGAAGGAAGGAAAAAAGGAAGGATGGATGGATGGATGGATGGATGGATGGATGGAAGAAAGGAAGGATATATGGAAGGATGGACGAAAGGATGGATGGATGGATGGATGGATGGATGGATGGATGAACAGAAGGAGAGAAGGATGGATGGATGAATGGATGAACAGAAGGTAGGACGAAAGAATGGATGGATGGATGGATGGATGGATGAACAGAAGGAGGGAAGGATGGATGGATGGATGGATGGAAGAAAGGAAGGAAGGATAGATGGAAGGAAGGAATGATGGAAGGAAGGATATGGAGTATGGAGTATGGAGTATGGAGGGAAGGAAGGAAGGAAGGAAGGAAGGAAGAAAAATCTAAAATAAATGTTTATTTCATGAAAATGATTTCCTCTTTAAAATCTATGAATATCTTGTTTAAAATTGAGTTTGCTTAGTTACCAAAGAGACAATACCATTATTGAACGCATGGGATGAAATGTTAAAAGTAAACAAAATATTGAAACAGGCATTAGTATAACAGGAATTCAACATTTTATTCATACATTTATTTATACATTAATTTAATTTAATTTAATTTAATATATAAATACATAAAAAAATCACAGAAGTGCTTTCCCGCCTTAATTCTAAATTCAAAAATCTAAAACTAAATTCTGTCTGTACCTGCAACATAATCTCCGATCCCAACAGTTGTCAGTGTGATGACCACGAAATAAATCGCCTCCAGCCCGGTCCATCCTTCAATGTGCTTGAAGATGATGGCTGGTATGGTGACGAAGAGAATGCAGCCGGCCAAGATGAAGAGCAATGTAGAGGCCACTCGAATCTTGGTCTGGCTTATTTGATTGTGTTTGCGCTGGTGGGGGTGAAAGAGACAAAAACCAATATCAACATGAAAGATCGTACAAGAGCCATTCTTAGTCACGCAAAACAGCACGACTTCATTGCCACCAGCGGCTACATGTGGCATGAGAAGACATTTCGTGACTTTGTGAAGGTGGCATGTGTTCATTAGGTCTCTGATGGGCCTAATGATGATCTGAATGAGATTGATTAGCCCTAATGAGGTGTGATCTCAGCCCGTACTGCAGATGCCACTGCCACAGCATGCTGGAGCCTCAGTTCTGTGTTTATTTACTAGGCGTTTACCTCTGCTGTGCAGGATCTGACTAACCTACCACAAACAAGAGCTGCGATCTTCATGACTAATGCCACCCAGGACGTCAGGAAAAGAAGTGACCTTGCATAGTCTAATATGATAAACCTAACACTTGAAATTCTAATTGCCATGGTAAACATTTTTATAGGAACATTTAGCATTAAAATACATTGTTGGTTTGGTTTGTTTGGAATCGGCATAGCAGTGTTTTTCAGGTGCATACATTACCGTTCAAATGTTTTCGGTAGGTAAGATTTTTTAAAGAATATTTTAATGCTAACAAAATTGCATTCATTTGATCAAAAAACACAGCAATGAGATAGTATTCCTGTTATTCCAATTTTTAATGCATCCTTACTGAATAACTTTTAAAAAAAAATAATAATAATAATCTAGCCCTAAGCAAGACTGCATGACTTGTGGTACTGCATGCAGTGTCACCCAAACATCACCCCATGCTCATTAGAAATATGTGTTTGTGGAGACATTTCTGCAAAAGTTTCTGCAAATGTTTCTGCAAATGTTTCTGCGACGTTTCTACTTCAAATGTCTGGGGAGTATTGCTAAAAGGCTAACGCTCTGTCGTGTTTTCATGACGTTTTTGATGATGCAACCATGCTATTTTAACTAACTTAAACACTGATTTTAACTCTTCACTTCACAAGTGCATCGCTGATATCGCTAATGCTGCCGAGCAAACCTATTGCATTAGAATACGTGAAGCTGTATACGTAATGCTAACATTCAAAAGTGTTCGTTTTCAAAGCTTGCAGCATGTTAAAAAGTCATAATATTCTGCAAGAACCTGTGCGAAAATTGGACTCTGGACCGATAAATCATACTTTGTTTAAAAAGGAATAAAAGTTGTCTGAGTTTTACTGCCTACAGTGTTCATTTCAACTAGAATCTGCAGTGAATTCTCCATATAGGTAAATGTTTTTGAGTTTTGTAGAAATGTACATAAAGGAACATGCTACCAATGAGCCTGGATGAAACATATTTGTACTCTTAGGGTACATTTATTGACAACAATGTACTAAAAATTATTTTTTTATCTTATTGTATTGATTTTTTTTTTTTTAAACACCACACACATGTGCATCCTACGCATATGCACAGTATCGCCATTTTTACATATTCGCATTTGTTTACACAAAGTCTGTAATGGGATTGTTTTTTTAAGATTTGTGTTTTCAAGCCGCTCAAACAGTTGTTGTCATGTAAATGAGTGGCCAGAATACTTAAAAACATGTTTCATTTTAAGTTGAAAACAGCCTTAACAAGCGTACTTTCCCACAGAGCCCATTAAACAGATCGTACTGTACATCTATCCATCACAGCTGTGTTTTCAATAACCCTAGTTTCAATAACCCACGGTCCACTTACCCTGAACATTTTCTCCACTTTAGCAATGCTCTTCACAAAAATAGTCCCTAGTTGATCACCAACACCAGCCAGAAGAAAGCCAAAGAGTGGGATGCCAAAAATTGCATAAAGGATGCAGAAAATCTTTCCTCCCTCTGTGCTTGGAGAGATGTTGCCGTAACCTTATAAGAGAGCAATGGTATAAATTAAGATTCAACTGAAAGGCAAATTTACCACTATACTGTATATTCAAAATGACAAATGAAAGAATGTCATATGATATAATGGTAAGGGAATGTTATTGGATAATTACATGGAAATTTATTTCAACGTCAATTCAGAGTAGACAAAATCAAATGAAAAAATCATAAATGTGTTCAAATTTTGCTATGTAAAAATTCATACTACAATCAGTCTGTTAATTCCAATGCAGCCTAGTCAGAAATACTCTGTAGGTTTAAAGGGAATTGTAGGATATTACCTACTATGGTCCCCACGGATCCAAAATGTGTCTACTGAGAGCATGTTCGAAGGTTTGCCAACTGAAGTGTAAAAACTAATCTTGTTTAAACCTTTGTCCATTGCCTGCTGTATGGCTGAGCCAATGAGAAATGACATTGAGAGTACTGTCAGCATTTAGATACTGAATTGTATTGCACAACAGCTTCTTTAAGTAATTAATCACAGGCCCTGGCAGGTAACACAGCGGGTAGCTTATGGACTTCAAATTAATTACATCAAACTTCCAGTGGAATGTGCCATATAACTGCAAGTAGTGAATTAATGCCTTGTATTTTCACCACAGAGTGAAAAATAAATAAAAAGGCTTTTTTCCTTGCAGTTTAAAAGTTATATCTCAAAATTCTGACTTTTTATCCTTCAATTCTGAGCATAAACTAAAAATAAAAAATTATCTAAATATAATATTAATATATTAATATATATATATATATATATATATATATATATATATATATATATATATATATATATATATATATATATATATATATATATATGAATTTCAAGATATAGAACTTTCAATTTAAGTATTTTTGTGTTTTAATGTTTGTGTGTTTCAACGTGCAAGAAGTCAAAATTGTCAAATCGAAATGTGCAATTGTGAGAAAAAAAGTCAGAATAGTGTTTTGTGTTTCTGCCAAGGAACCACAGATAATAATAATAATAATAATAATTGCAACTTCAAGTTAATATCTTGCAATTGTGAGTTCACATTTCAACTTTTCTTTTCCATTTATGGCTTTGATTATTTGATTTATTTCCTTACTGGGACTATAAAATGTGTCTAAAAATCAATGAATCGCCACATAAGCATCAGTAGTTTCATTCGGATTGACAGTTGAAGCAAGCACATTTTCACACATTGAATATGAATGGTGCTTAAGGAGAAAATGATTGATTGGTAGTGTTAGGGGTCAGGCATATTGACTGCAACTAACATTATAAATGTATGACACAAGCAAATCCCTTGTATTTGGCTTGAGCTATACATATTAATGTGGGGTGGAGAGGTCTAGAAATGTATTTATAATATCCAGAGATGTATAGGTGCTACCTATTGTGGTTATCACAGTTCCAGCGAAGAAAAAGGAGCTCCCCAAGTCCCAGTGACTGGAGTTGTATGATGTGTCTCCGATAGGACTGACACCAGCATTCACTGCATCTACAGAGTGCTGGGAAAAGATAAGACCGGAGTAAAGTTCATTGTATGAGAAGCACATATTCCATTTGATTAATAGTCCATTCCAGTGACGGATCATTTAATGTGGGAATGAAAATCTAAACTGATATCAGGCCAAAATAAACAAATAATTTCAACATCGAATTGGACTGAAAATCTAAAAGCCATACTGACAGTGAATGCAATTTGAAATGAAGTATTACTTAAAAGGCAGAAAAAAAGTATTTGGTGTACTGTAATTTTTAAACCACTGTGTATCACATAAATAATAAATCCATATATATATATATATATATATATATATATATATATATATATATATATATATATATATATATATATAAACATATATTAGCCCTGCAAAACGATTAATCACCTCTGAAATAGAAACATGTTTTGTTTACATAATATGAGTGTATTGTATATTTCTATATATAAAGACACACATACAGCATATATTTTGAAAATATTTATGTGCATGTATATATTTATGTTCATTTAAACTATATCATCATATGTTCATTTAAACTATATCATCTATAAATATATTTATTATATAAGCGGAACATATATTTCTTGAATATAGCGATGCATGTGTGTGTCAGACTCTGTTCCTGTCTTGTGTTGTGTTTCCCACGTGCTCCATGTTTATTATTATGTATTATTATTACAGTATGTCCTTATTTGGTCCTTGCTGTTTCCTAGTCCCATTATTTTCCCTGATTAGTTCTCTATTAGTTCCAGCTGTGTTTGATTTGTTATCTAGTTTAGCCCTGTGTTTCCTTGTCTCCAGTATTTGGTGTTGAACGTCTTCATGTCTCTTAGTGTTTGTATCCCTGCAGTTCTGTCATGTGCACCTTGAGAAACTGTGACAGAACACCAAACTGAAACAGTATAGTAAGTGGTGCCCCTTCTGCATGTTTTGTTTCCTCATTTTTTGAAAATGTTTTTGTTTTCCCTTGTTTTCTTCCTGCGGCATGGAAATAGCTGCTAGCTTCTCCGCCCTAGCCTGCAGAGATCTCCCCTTTGTGGAGTATGTGTGGGAGTTCTGTGGGTTCCCCTGCGAAAATAGCACTGGACAATGCCATGCTAAACTCTCTTTTTTGGATCGGAGCCAATTGCTTTCGCCCCATTTACCTGACTGAGCTGGAGAAAAGAGATCTTCCTGTGTCTGGAGAGCATCCATTCCCGATACAGAACCAGCCCGCAGTCAAGCCCACTGACCACACAATTCACTTGTAACCCTGACCCTTATCCTTTCCTGAAAGCGCTCCCCCAGAACTCGCTTAAGTGTCGGCTCCAGCTCCAGAGCTCGTGCCGTTGTCGGCTCCAGCCCCTGAGCTCAGTCCAGTGTTGGCTCCAGTCCCAGAACTCACTCCGGTGTCGGCTTCAGCCCAAAAGTTTGTTCCAATATCAGCTCTATCCCCTGGCCAGAGAGATGGTTCTAGTTCTAGACCAGCATCAAGATAGGACTGCAGTTTTCAATTCCTGGCCAGTGAGGACTGCTATTCCTGAGTTTAGCTCATGGAGGGCTGCTGTTCCTGAGTTTAGCCCAAGAAGTGCCCCCATTCCTGTTTCTAGGTCCAGAGAGGATCAAGGTCCCTATGTCAAGCCCACATAGGGCCTTGAAACCTTGAAACCTTGTAATTTCCCCAGGTATTCTTTATTTTTTGGTGGGGGTCAAAGGGTTCCAGCTGTAGAAGCTGGGGCGGCGGCCTCAGAGCCTGCTCCACAATGGTCTCCTGAACTGCCTGCTCCACCTTGGCTCTCGTGTCTGTTCTGAGGGTATCCAGAGCACCCATTTCACCTCCCAGTTGGATGCTGTGAGGCACGAGGACATGCCTTCTGGGAGGGAGGGAGTAATGTCAGAGTCTGTTCCTGTCTTGTGATGTGTTTTCCTTACACATGTGTTCCATGTGTATTATAATGTTCTTATTAGGTCCTTTCTGTTTTCTGTACCCATTATGTTCCCTGATTAGTTTTCCATTAGTTTCAGCTGTGTTTGATTAATTATCTAGTTTACTCTTTGTACTTAAGTCATGTGTTTCATTGTCTCCAGTGTCCCGTCTTCATGTCTGTCAGTGTTTGTATTCCTACAGTTTTGGTTTTATTAAAGTCTTTCCAAGTGAAATGTCCAATGAGTTACACAAAAGTTGTTCAATCTTACATCAAAAAAATATTCATGATCAAGTTATGATGTTGTACGCAAGGTGTGATTTGTGAACATTTTCCTGTTCCCTATCACTTATCCCATATACAGTATATCGACTATATCACAGATCACAGAAATAAATACAGATAATTTTTGACAGCTGTTATAAAACCATTTTTTACAATAAATATTCTGAAATGACCCAGCTTCGCTATTTGACAACAGTTTATAATAATAGTTGGTTTTGCCCGTGTGTTTCTGGATGCGGTCGATATATCTCTCCTCGCGCTGGCCACGATTTCGGCTCACCATGACCCTGTTGAAGGTAAGTCTCTTGGGAGGCACGATCTGATCATCAGGTTCCTGAGAGGAGCAAGGAGGCTCAATCTGTCTCGCCCTCAGCAAGTCCCCTCTTGGGACCTCGCAGTGGTTCTATCAGCACTGCAGAGGGCTCCCTTTGAACCCTTGCTCTCACTGGCGGCTTTGGCGTCTGTGAAGAGGGTCGGGGGGTCCAGGCATTTTCAGTTGATGAAGTGTGCCTGGAATTCGGGCCGGCTAACTCTCATGTTATCTTGAGACCCAGGCCTGGGTACGTGCCTTGAGACCTCAAGACCTGCCATGCCCCCTAGGGGTGGGAGATCACTCAACTAGGTGTGTAGCTTCCTCCTGGACACTGGCGCATCGCTCCTCACTAACAGACATCTGTAGAGCTGCGGGCTGGGCGACACCTAACACATTCGCGAGATCTTATAATCTCTGTGTAGAGCCCGTGTTCTCCTGGGTACTCGCCCCTTCGGGCCAGTAAGGACCTGCTTGTGTCAATCTGCTTGCTGTGCCATTTCACTCCACGGACTGGATGCGTGCGCTATTGCCCTAAGGTGAGTTCCTCAGTTCAGAACCCTGGGTTCCTCCAGCACTGTTGATGTCAGGCACTTGCGTACATGCCCCTTTGTTCAGCCCTGTGTGGGACTAGGTGCCTCCATGTGTTGTGGTTCCCCTTTACGGGCAATCCAACGTGTGTATGTCCACAGTTAGTCTCTTCGCAGCATGTGTCTTTCCCTTGGCAAACCCCTTGCCAGCTCGGTCATTGAAACTTCCACCCTGCGGGCTTGGTACCACAGAGTTAATGCATATCACCACCTTTGGTTGATACCTGCCTTTTGTAAGTCCTCCTTTGAGCAGGCAGCCTGCTAGCATACATCCAACAGGATAATGCTATCCAGTGCATTCTGCGTAAGCTATAGGCCTCGTGACCGACTGAAAGGGAACATCTCGGTTACGTATATAACCCTCGTTCCCTGAAATAGGGAACGGAGACGTTACGTCCACTTGCCACATCGCTGTTCCGCTGAACAGTCGGGTCACTGGCTCGGCTCTTCAGTGAAGACTTGAATGCGAGTTGCTCACGCTGCTCCTTATATACCCGCTCTGTGGGGCGGAGCTCGCGATGCAAATTCCGCAGACCAAGGTACTCAGCTTACTATTGGCTCATTCTGTAACCACTCAAAGGGGATTTGGCTCTTTTGCGAGATTCCATTTGTCAGTCTCTTTCTGATGTAACGTCTCGAGGGTTACATACGTAACCGAGACGTTCTGAATCATGCTCTATGTGTTGTTAGGTGATAACAATGTTGTTCAAAGACTGGTTTGTTTGTGTGTGTGTGTGTGTGTGAGGGAGAGAGCTTGTTTATGTGGTTAACGAGGACACAAATTTGTATAATGACATAGGTATGACACAGGTATTACAATGAAGAGGTGGTTTATGAGGACATTTTTAGTGTCCCTGTAATTCAAAACGCTTATAAATCATACAGAATTAGTTATTTTGAAAATCCAAACATGCACAAAGTTTCCTGTGAGGGTTAGGTTTAGGTGTAGGGTTGGGGTAGGGCAATAGAAAATACAGTTTGTACAGATTAAAACCCCATTACACCTATGGAGAGTCCCCATAAACCACATATGTGACCCGTCACGGAAACCAGTAACACAAGTCGGCAGCACAACTTTCGAGCAAAATGAGAAAGAAGCTGTTTTTTTTTTTTCAAAATTGGTGATTTTCGTTTTTTTGCAGAATCTGTTAGTTGATATCACAAAGAAGCCTCTCCGTGTTTGAGATAGCAGTATTGGTATATTTAAAAGCGTACATTTTGAGGTTGAAATCAGGTTGTTTGTCGGAGATTCTAGCACGCAGTAGGGGCGTTTCATTGTCTGTCTGTATTTCCATACTGGATAAGCCGGCTTTTGTTTCTTTTGTTATTGTCCCCGCCCTCCGAGGGAAGCGTGGCTACTTAGTATGCAGTGCTCTAGCCGGCTGTAGCTGATATCAAAATTCAATGAAGATGGACGCCGCAAAGATGAACGCAGACGAGCTAAACAGTGGCCGTTACACCAAAAATGTTTCGAAGTACTTCTTCGACAAGCCGGATGCTTATAAACAAGCACTCACTGATTCTGAAGACGATCTGAGCGACGATGAAAGCGGCATAATAAGACTGTAATATCCCTAATCTAACTGAGCGAAGATGATGACGAGGAAGAATGTATTGGACTGGCGTCAGACGAGTTGGACCGTAAGATATCAGACGCTATATTGTTTCTTATGGGGTGAGTTTCCATAAACATCAAAGTTTGTTGTTTTGTGTTCATTCTAAGAACACACGTTATCTCATGTTTAGTCCATGTTTAGACCTTCCCATATCTACCTATTGTTATTAGCTAGCTCATCGGTTATCACAGAATCCTGTTAAAAAAGTCCTACGGCTACACAATGAAATTAATTCACCAAGTTTTATGTAGAAAACCAGCAAATAACAAATATAATTAGCATCAATATGTACTTTTTGTTTACATAAACTTTAAAATAATAACATTAAAAATGATGGCCACATTTGAAAGATTAAAGATTTTTTATTAAAAGATAAAACTCACATATTTCGGTCTCTAAATCATTTTTATAAAAGTCAAAAAAGATAAATTACTGACATTTACAATGCACTTTCTCCTTTATTATTAATAGTATGCGGTCCGATTTTTCCCGTTGTGTCTGTCGTTGCTATGCAGGGGGTATGGCTTATCTAAATGAGATGTAAATGAGCCCTAGTGTCACTCGCAGCAGTGAGAACCGCAAATCTTCAGAGGCTATTTCCTGCTTTTTGAGCTTTTTTGAGAGCCTACCTTCAAATGGCCACAACTTCTCCAAATATTATCAGATTTCCATGTGATACACATCGTTGGAAAGCTTGGAGACTACACTTTCAGAATCTGTGAATAACTCAAAATGCCCCAGAACCGACTTGTGTCCCTACTTTCCATGATTGGTCACATATACCAACAGCAACGCATTTTATCGACGACCGTTTCGTGAACCTAGGAGAGGAGGTTATTCTGACTTTGCTATGATAATCTGGTTTTGTTATTAGTTTAAGTATTTGCTATTGATTGTTCAAATGCAGAGTTTTGTGCACCGTGTGTGTGTGTGTTGTTGTTTACTGCAGTGCTCATTTCAGCTTGAAACTGTATGTGTATGCACCTTTTCAGAGTTTTTCAAAAATGTACACAGAGCCTTTCCCAATAAGACTATGTATCAAGCAGTACATGAAACATCCAGCTATATATTATAAAGCATGATGACTCATGATGCCTCACACATTCTAGTCATTCCAAATAGAACAAACAATAAATAGATCCTCTTTTCTTAGGCAAACTGTAGTTTTTGAGCTACAGTTTGTCATGTTCAAGGCACCAAGGTGGTGATACAAATAAGCTGTCTGGCTTTAATGAGCCTTAGATGATCAGATGTATCATTAATAGAGAGGAACAGAGAGGGCGGATCAGAAACAGGTCACTCAGCCCAACAGGATGCCTCGAGAGCAGATGGAAGTACTATACTGAGATCGACAGGAAGCGGCTCAGGTGTGAGAAAAGAGTGTGTGGGCAGCTGAAGGGCAGGTACACTGCAGAGTCTTGTCAGTCTAGACTGGATGCGTAATACGAAGTTTTAAAGCCAAGTGTAGCAATGAAAGCAGAACCTCGTGCAAGAAAAAAGAAAGCAAGTTTATTGAATTTGCAAGAAAACAACTACTATTAAGAACAAAATAAATTCTAGAATTTATGTAAAGCAGATATCTCATGAATACCAGATATCTTATTACAATCTTTGAAGTTTTGTGCATAATGAAACTGAAATAGCCATATTTACATTCTCTTTACTGTCCCTTGGGTCATATAATGTGATGTTCTCCACTGTTTAGCGCAAATGGTTTTACCTCAACACAGACTGCTGGAAAGCACAAATTTGCATTCAATATGTCTGCAGCTCATCTTCAATTTCTTTTCTGAACTGATCTAAACTGCATTTTACTCCATCTGCTTGCCTGGGTGACTTGTATATGCATCTGTGTCCCCTACTGGGAGACATTATACCTCTTTTAAGGTGGTGAGAAGATGATTCCGAAGAAATATAAATGTGTCTTTACAGCAGACAGCAGGTGCTCAGATGACAGCATCTGAAAGCTTTCAATCCCATCATGAGAAATGTCACTATGGCAGAGGTAAGCCATATAGAAGCTGTAAATACTGAGTTTCATGAGGGATTCCTAGCTATAAGATCCTGCTTCAAACAAAGAGAGATTGATCAGGAAACCCAATCTCCACTAATCAACACTGCACTTTGTTATGATTCTAAATTAAATTCATGCTGAAACATGGCTTTTAAAAAACACATACTGTAGCTGCTCAACTGATTTATGCTAACTTTTCATATACAATACCAACATTTTCTATTTTTTATTTTTATTTATTTATTTATTGGGTGGGGGGTGAAATATGACTTGGACTTCTCATCTTGAAATTCACAAATGGTATAATATAACCAAAACATACAGTACTACAAAATATAATATTGTTAAAGCTTGGCAAACCCTTAAAAACAGTGGTATTATATATCAGGACATTTAAGCTTACTTGACTCTCCAATTCTCACTACTGAAATGAAAAATATAAATTATCATTCTCAAGTAATAGTTATGTAGCTTTTAATTACAAAGTACATTATTTATTTAAATAATTTCAGAACCCTATATTTATAATTTATTGTTTATCTCTAGTATATTTATTTAGCCAGTGTTAGAGGCATGTTAAGTAGGATATATAATAGCATATGCGAAATGTAATGAAATATTTGTTTTCCATTTCCTGGCAGGTAGAGTGATGTACGGTAACTGGAGGTGAAGAATCTGAGCAAATATCAAAGCAGTTCCTCGAGCTGTAGACAGTAATGCTTGAACATTTCCTGGCAATTTTAGCTGAAAAAAAAACACCTTTTGATAGTCAATGTGCAAGCATTAGTGCACACGCTCTGTCTGGTCTGCAGCTCAAAGAAGTGCTTTGGCATTTCTTCAAATTCTTCACCTCCAGTTACATCACTGCCAGACTGCAGTACATATGCACAGCTCACAGCCTGAGCAGAGCGAAAGCAACAGCTTACATGCAGCTAATCCACCCGCCACTAGGCTGAATCATCGGTGCTTTGCAATATTTCTAATCAGTAAAACCACAAGTTACGTTTCCCGCAGATTCGTTTTCCATTTTCTTTGTTCCACAATTCCCAGCTCAAACAACATTCAACAGCAGAAGCTGACAGGAAGCAGCTGTCATATCTGCCTCTCTCAGTCTCTACTGGAGTTGGTGAGGCTGAGCTATTTTGAAATGGTGCTTTGTTACAAAGCTCTCAAATGCAGCTGGTTCTAGATTAAATTAGGGTTTCAGGTTATTGATTCAGTTATGGTTTTTTAACCTCCCAGCCTCAGCATTGCGATGGGCGAGCTCCACATTTTTCCCCTGCCCATACTCCTGATGGAGCCCCATTAGCGCAGAGGGAATCAAGATCCTCCAGCAGATGCTTTTAAGACTTGATTGTTCTTTATCTGCGGGGCTGGATGATTATCACCGCTCATCTATCAAGGAAGCTTCTGGTTCTTTAACTTGGCTTCATCTCTCAAGGACATCTTGAGCAACCGAAAATCACAGTAACAAACACTAGAACTGCTCAACAATATTGACTGCTCAACACAATTAGGTTAAAGGGATCATATGATGCGATTTCAATTTTTCCTTTCTCTATGGAGTGTTACAAGCTCTTGGTGCATAAAGAAGATCTGTAAAGCTGCAATGACTAAAAGGATGTAATTAACTAAGGATGTAATTAAATGTCTTTACATTTATTTTGAAAGATAAAGCTCGCGATTATGGAAAGGAGCGTTACATTTCTGACAGTGATTGGCCAATCACAATGCACTGGGTCATTTGGCCAATCAGAGCAGACTGTATTTCTCAGAAGGAGGGACTTTGTTGAAAACAATGTGTTTGAGAGACGAGTCATAGAAGACCTAAAATAATGTACAATATTTTAAATAAGAATGTTTTTGTTTGTTTGTTTGTTTGTTTTACATTAAAGCATGTCAAATTATTCTGTTACACCAAATACACAAAATAATGATCTTAAAAAAAGCATCATATGACCCCTTTAAGAATGTGTACTTCAACAAACGGTCTTCCACTGTTGGTGTTGTGACCTGCTGAGTGAATAATGAAAATGGAAGCTTTAGCCTAAGTTCTGCCAGGAAGACTCAATCACTTCGTCACTAATTACCTTCATCATTATCCAATCACGTCTTTATACTCCTGTATAAAAGATCGTACTTACACATGTTTGAGTTCGCAGATGCCAACGCGACAACAACCGCAGATTCCGACGCGATTGTACTTGCTCAAGCTGTTGTGTTTATTCATCTACTTGCTGTAATTAAGTTCGTGCCCCGCAAACTATCTAGAGTTCGACGTTCCTCTAAGATGCACACGGGATCGTTGGCTTAGCTCTGTGTCGCGGTGATTATCTGCAGTCGTTTGTGTTGGATGATTTACAAGCTTTTCTCGGCAGAGGATGTGAACATTGGCGGAGTTCCGTGTGCTTCCAGGCCAGGGTTGCCAGGTTCTCAAAACCACCAGTTACTACTTTAAAAAAAAAAAAAAAAGCCCAATCGCGTTCAAAAGGGATTTATGGTAGAATTCACATTCTAGGGGCTATATATAACACTATTGGGGTCACCTCAAACCCAGGACAGAAAAGGCAACCCACACAAAAAAAAAAAAAAAAAAAAAAAAAAAAAAAAAAAAAAAAAAAAAATACGTTCTTGGCAACGCTGGTGCTTTCCGAGATGTCGCGTCAGTGCTGCTTGGGTCTCAACACCTGAAAAGACTTTGGTCTCAATCAACAAATATTCATCTGTACGCTCACGTGAACCTGCAGCAATGAAGTTTCTCCGGACCAGCAGACAGAATTAAGGCTGCCAGTCTCTTCGGCATCTCGCCTCCATCACTTCACAAGTCTACAGCATTATAAGTATCATTTTGTTCTATGCACTTGCGGCGCCTGGGCATTAATTTATTCTCTGCAAGGATTTATACTTGCACGTTCAAATAAAACACTGGGCGTTTCGTGCTTGTTTATTGACTTGCACAGCATAATTAAGATGTTGATCATAGTGCATGCAATTTTCTGAATTTCTTCGTAATGAGGCACTTTAAGGCTCATCATAAACGCTACAATCTTTATACTGATAAAGATTTTTCGCATTTCTTAAAAAAAAAAAAAAAAAAAAAAAAAAAAAACCTCTGTCTAGCACACTTGAGATTCGCTGTTTTAATCCTATGCTTTAATATTTTGCTTATTCAGTCTTTCATTAGCGTTATTCCTGAAAGTTCATACTCTAATGGGATTCTATGGTTGCAGATGCAGGGAACCGCTGCTCTCACCTCATCTTTACATGGCTTACTCTTGGGCTAGTGAATCATGAACACCGGATCTACCAAGCTGATGCGTATATGGACCCTTCTTTTGAGTCGTAGGTAAGATTCGGCTCTATGCTCCGTCAGCTGGCATATAACTCCACGTGACACGAGTTGCTGCTGACCTTATTTCAGAGTAGTGACAGATCTCCAGTTTAAACCGAATATTAATTAGCAGGCATGGTTTGTTTGCACTCCTGGTCTCCGTCTCAAGGTGCGGTCACACTAGACTTTAAACATGCAAAATTATTTCGAACGCCACTGCGAATATGGGCGGGAACAAGATAAAACAGTCTCCCCTCAATTATCACAAGATGGATTATTATGTGCGCTAGCACTGTGTCTTTTGCAACGGCGTCAAAAGCGTTTTATTATATTGTAACGTTACTCTGTATCTCTCTATAAATATATACACCCTAAGGGGAGGAGGGGGAGAAGAAAGAGAGAGAGAGAAAAAAAAAAAAAAAAAAAAAATATATATATATATATATATATATATATATATATATATATATATATATATATATATATATATATATAAAACGTTGTCATTTCAATGTATCACCTGTTCCCGTCGACACTACAAACCATGCAGCTTTTCTTTTATAAATCTTTTAATGTATTATAAACTAGGACCCTGTGCAACAGCTAAAGTATATAGCGCTTCCTTTTTGAATTTTTGTACAGAGGCCATGCAGCAATGTATCGCTCTTCTACTGGTCCACATCCTCACGTTATGCAAATTCCCTGGTCAGAGTTCACCAAACTTGAACTTTGGAACGCAGCGAAATGCAAAATTTTTCGCATAAGCTTGCGTTTCCGGTCCGACGCATTCGCATGCGTATGAATGGAAGTCAATGGAGAGAAAAGTGCAGTGTGACCGCCCATCACTCATAACTAACTAACGCCTGGAGGGGCGCGTTAAGTAGGTTCTGCTCATGCTGTCAAACTGACCTCATCAGAAAAATTATTCGTTACAGGGTGGAAATATTCAGAATTTGATAAGATTAAGACAAACAACGTTTAATTGTTTACATCAAGATTAGCAATGTGTGCTAGTAAGTCAATTCGACTTATGCGTATTTTAAACTTAACCTCTGATACCTCAACTTAATATTATAAAAAAAAAAATAAAAAAAAAAAAAAAATTGGGGAGTGAGAGTTAAGGGGTTAAGCTACAATCAAGGCTTGTTTATATTCGCGCATCTACTGGTGTTGGTTCATCACTCTTACTCGGCTGTTGCGCCTTTCACCTTACACTTTTAAACTTTCAGACAGCTGTGCCCTCAGCCAACCCGGATTCTTCAGTCTGCCCTCCGTTAGCAGACATAATACTAAACGAAGTGCTACGTCAGCTGGAAATCACATTTCTAAGGCGTCGCTCCCTCTACAATCAAGCCTACACGTTTGCATGGTCCGCTTCTAATGTTTTTCCTTCCAATTTTTGTGTTCCTATTCTAATTTCGACCGTTGCTCCTTTCTTGTCAAAAAAAAAAAAAAATCGCAATCTTAATTTCTCTATTCGCAGACTCCTTGCCAGCATCTAATCCACGCTAAATTTTATAATCAAATTTTCAAGCCTTTTGGTTATTCAGTTCTATTACTACTTGAGGGGTTAGCTAAATCTTCCAACAAATTAAAGACAAATGTCTGCCTATTACCCTGCCCATATTGCAAAATGAATTACTTCCATCTGCTACGGCCTTCCTTCAAAGTACCTCAATATTCTTCTGGAGGCAGTGTTTATCTGCTTTCTACAGGTTATGCTTCCAGGGGAATTCACTTCAAACCAATCAATTTGATCCTGCTCGCGGCATTTCCTTCAGATCTATGATTTTGACCAAAAATTCTTCACACTCTCCTCAAGCACTCAAAAACCGATGTGCAAGGTTCTGGTGTCACCTTAACAATTCTAAAATCAATAATCCTGTCCCTTCTCTGCATGGTGAAATTTCTTAAAAATCCGACCTAGAATTTCTAAAACGCACCAGCTCTATTTTTCCTAACGGAGCCCCCTTTCCAAGGCTGTTTAGAACTCACTTAACCACTGTTCTCAAAGCTGCAGTCTATCTACTGGCCATTCATTCAGAATTGGGGCAGCTACTTCAGCAGCTGAATGAGGGATCTCTACATCAGCTGTTAAGATCATGGGCAGATGGTCTTCCTAAGCATTTGAATCATACATCAGACCTGATTCAAAACCATTATTGAAGCTCAGCAAGCTCTCCTGTAACTAATCAGGTAAATTCATGCAATTACTGGTGGTGGTGTTACTATATCTGTATGGTCTTTCAAGGCCTGTCTGTGTCTGCCTATCGTGACTATTTCTGTACGGTCTATTGAGACCTGTCCGTGTCCGGCTATCATGGCTATTTTTCTGTATGGTCTATCAAGGCCTGTCCCATGTCTGCCTATTGTGGCTATCTGTGTCTGGCCTATCGTGGCTATTTCTGTACGGTCTATCGAGACCTGTCCGTGTCCGGCTATCATGGCTATTTTTCTGTACGGTCTATCAAGGCCTGTCCCATGTCTGCCTATTGTGGCTATCTGTGTCTGGCCTATCGTGGCTATTTCTGTACGGTCTATCGAGGCCTATCTGTGTCTGGCTATAATGGCTATTTCTGTACGGCCTATCGAGGCCTGTCCGTGTCTGCCTATCGTGGCTGTCTGTGTCTGGCCTATCGTGGCTATTTCTGTACGGCCTATCAAGGCCTGTCTGTGTCCGGCCATCATGGCTATTTTTCTGTATGGTCTATTGAGGCCTGTCCTGTGTCTGCCTATTGTGGCTATTTCTGTACGGCCTATTGAGGCCTGTCTGCGTCTGCCATTGTGGCTGTCTGCGTCTGGCCTATCGTGGCTATTTATGTACGGCCTATCGAGGTCTGTCTGCGTCTGCCTATCGTGGCTAATCATGGTCTATCGAGGCCTGTCTTGCGTCTGCCTATCGTGGCTGTCTGCGTCTGGCCTATTGTGGCTATTTATGTACGGTCTATCGAGGCCTGTCTGTGTTGGCTATCATGGCTATTTCTGTACGGTCTATCGAGGCCTGTCCGTGTCTGCCTATCGTGGCTGTCTGCGTCTGGCCTATTGTGGCTATTTCCGTTGGTCTATCAAGGCCTGTCCGTGTCTGGCTATCATGGCTATTTTTCTGTATGGTCTATCAAGGCCTATCTGTGTCTGGCCATCATGGCTATTTCTGTACGGTCTATCAAGGCCTGTCTGCGTCTGCCTATTGTGGCTGTCTGTGTCTGGCCTATCGTGGCTATTTATGTATGGTCTATCGAGGCCTGTCTGTGTCTGGCTATCATGGCTATTTTTCTGTACGGTCTATCGAGGCTGTCTGTGTTCTGCCTATCATGGCTATTCTGTATGGTCTATCGAGGCCTGTCTGCGTCTGCCTATCGTGGCTGTCTGCGTCTGGCCTATCGTGGCTATTTCTGTTGGTCTATTGAGGCCTGTCTGTGTCTGCCTATCGTGGCTGTCTGCGTGAGGCCTATCGTGGCTATTTATGTTGGTCTATCGGGGCCTGTCTGTGTCTGCCTATCGTGGCTGTCTGCGTCTGGCCTATCAGGCTATTTATGTTCGGCCAATTGGGGCCTGTCCGCGTTTGCCTATCGTGGCTGTCTGCGTCTGGCCTATCGTGGCTATTTATGTTCGGCCTATCGAGGCCTGTCTGTGTCTGCCTATCGTGGCTATTTCTGTTGGTCTATCGAGGCCTGTCTGTGTCTGCCTATCGTGGCTATTTCTGTTGGTCTATCGAGGCCTGTCTGTGTCTGCCTATCGTGGCTATTTCTGTTGGTCTATCGAGGCCTGTCTGTGTCTGCCTATCGTGGCTATTTCTGTTGGTCTATCGAGGCCTGTCTGTGTCTGCCTATCGTGGCTATTTCTGTTGGTCTATCGAGGCCTGTCTGTGCCTGCCTATCGTGGCTGTTTCTGTTGGTCTATCGAGGCCTGTCTGTGTCTGCCTATCGTGGCTGTTTCTGTTGGTCTATCGAGGCCTGTCTTTGTCTGCCTATCGTGGCTGTCTGTGTCCTGCCTACCGTTGCTGTCCGTGTCTGGCCTATTTCTGTAAAACTTAAGAAGTTTAATCTAACGTCATTATACTGGTCATGCTAACTCTCTTTCTATTTCTTCCAGGAACCTTAGGATTCACAACTGGTGGGTATACTTCATCTACTTTATTTTGGGGGGAAGGCTGGCCCCGTCTGGAGGTCTCATAATCCACCTAATTTTGGGGGTCTGCTGCGCCCCTGCCTTCGTTTTCAGGCAGGAAATGCAGATTCGCTACCCTCGGATTACGAACCATGGACGGGGCCTTCCGCCAAAGAAATTTATAATTGTGCTCGCTGAGCTGTCAATAAATGTATGCTTCGTACATTCCTCTATCTCCCGAGTCTTTCTGGTAGAAATGGAAGCTTTAGCCTAAGTTCTGCCAGGAAGACTCAATCACTTCGTCACTAATTACCTTCATCATTATCCAATCACGTCTTTATACTCCTGTATAAAAGATCGTACTTACACATGTTTGAGTTCGCAGATGCCAACGCGACAACAACCTCCACCCTCCCCACCACCACCAGGATGGTCCTGTCCTTACCTTCCAGGGGGGGTCTGCTGCGCCCCTGCCTTCGTTTTCAGGCAGGAAATGCAGATTCGCTACCCTCGGATTACGAACCATGGACGGGGCCTTCCGCCAAAGAAATTTATAATTGTGCTCGCTGAGCTGTCAATAAATGTATGCTTCGTACATTCCTCTATCTCCCGAGTCTTTCTGGTAGAACTGGCAGAATAGTCAGACATTGACAGAGCATTGCAGATGCTTGAACCATATGAATGATTTTCTGGAAGATGAGAATCTGTCAGTGTCTAATTTGATCTGCATTGTATAAAAAAAAAATATCTGGACTTAATGGATCCAGAAAATCAGATAATGTGATTGTGACAGGGATTTTTCATTAGTTTTTTTTGTTTTGTTTTGTTTTTGTGTGTGTGTGTGTGTGTATATCTCAAATGCTAACTTGCTAAAATGAGCAATAAAAGTCAATATTGCAACATAATCTTGCCTCTAATCTATCTATATATATATAATGTGCCTATACATACAATTCACAACAGCTTCCAGCTGAAATTAATATTTGTGGCAGTTTTTATATTCCTTTCACAGAAATTTTGATTATGAAAAGCACTTTTCTTTAAACTAATTCATTTTTACATCTGCATGAAATAATCAGCTCCATATGGCTTTTCTGACATAGTAAACTTGCTCGATAGCCCACCTGGTACAGCATTGCACTTGCTATTATGAGACAAAAGAGCTTAAAGACTGATAGGAGCAAATTTGGTTCAGCAAATGCCGTTTTATATCATGTTTGCTTTTGCAGGGTTTAGTGTAGGTGACAGGTTTTTCTCAAATGGAATAGAATGTAAACCTTTTAATGCATTAACTGCCATGATACATACAACTTTTCGACCATTTCACATACAATTTTCCTGGAAGAACATATCCTTTAGAACAGCCTTTGCTTAGTGAGCATTTATATGATGCCTTACAATGCTGCCTTAGTAGGCAGCTCACTTGCTATTGGAACAGAACCAGAGTCAATATCTGGAAGGTCTCTACACTTGGGTGCCACTTTCCCTGTTTTATGAGGAGCTGTGAGCACTGGACCCTGAAACCCCCAGAACTAGTGAAAAAGAGGGTGACGCAGTGCAAGACAAATAAACTGCATCTGTCAAGATTGAGCAGAGCCTGACCCTTGTAAACCAGGCTATAAACAGATAACATGGATATTTTTTTACCTTTCTTAAAATAAAAACTGATTTAAACATAGGTCTGCATGGAGTGTATGAGAAAGTAAACATGAAATTTATACAAAGAAATTTTAAATTTACAGAAACAACATGACTTGTGCATAAATTGAAAGGTCTTGAATTTGAACGACTCTGTAATAAAAATTGATTTATGTCTATCAGCAAAACCTTGAATCCTTGATGCGAGAACTTATTCGTAAGTCTACAGTAAATTAACTCTGCAGGAATGAAAAGTCATTTTTGTCACCGCATTAGACATCACATAACAGACCTGACAAAAATGTATTAGTCAGGTTTCAAAGATTGAAAGGTTGCAGAGTTTGCAGTGTTTCCTCCATAAATCTCTGCTATTTTATTGCTGAGGACATTTCTGAAAGTCGTGTTAGAGTAGCCTCTGTAATTGGGAACTATTAAAGACCAGAATGGACTTTGCACATCGCTTCAACACTGCAAAACAGATTGATTACTGCCATCATGGCCACTATCAATCAAATACTTCAACTCTACACCAAACGGCTTGCTGTCATAAGTCTGCTACGACAGTCTGCTTCGATATCTTTACATTTATTTTCGTCACTTGCTCCATTTAGAAATGTCCAACCGCTGTGCCCTGGTCTATTGCATGAGTGAAGCTCGCATGTCAGACAGATCGATGAAGCTATATTGTTACACAAGATCTGAGATCCCACAAGGGACACTAGCCGAGCTCTACTACAGATGAGCAACAGTTTTACCTTGATGAGCTCTTCCAACTCATCTCGCGTCACGCAGCTATGTTTCTCCAGGAAGGCTGCTTTCTTCAAAGTGATTGTGTCTTTTTGGTTGCTCTCAAAGGGTTGCTCCAGGGCTCTGAACACCAGACCGCCGGCGACCAGGTACGCTACCACCACCACAAACACGGCTAGGACAGTCTTCCACTTCATAACTGTGAGGAGGGCTGAGCCGTCTGCCACTGCTTCGATGCTGGCCACCATACTAGCGGGCCGGGAGACAGAAAGGCGAGGTAAAGAACAACCCATGGGGTTCTGCATGGTGGCCACACTGGCCTGCACCAAACTGGATTGCAACATCCCTGGTTGGACCTTCTTCGGCGGCACCAGGTTGGTCTGCACTGGCACTGTTAAAAAAAGAGACAATATGTTTATGCCATGTATGTGATCATTTATAACACCGGATTTGGTTCAGGATTTTATATCAAACATTAGGTCAAACTTGTACAAATCAAAACAAAAATGTTTGTAAAATCTTAAATTGCATGAAAAAAAGATTAATGTTAATGTAGTCTATGTCGTATTTTTTACCTTGCGTAGTTTCGTTCATAGTTTTCGAGGACGAGAGCATGACACGCAACCTCTTCATGATGGAATCTTACTTGCTTGGCTTCTAGCAACTGACAGATGAATTTGCGACAATACCGTAAAGTTTGAACTCACAGCCCTGACGTCTAAAAGACGTGCATTTTCTCCTCTTTTAATAGCTGATAAACCTATGAGACTTGCTACACTATATAATGATTTGCATTTTATTATTTTTGCATTTTATTTTTCCCTGCTGTCCACTATCCTATCAACACAGATGAGCGATACATTTCTGTATTGCAAACCACTGATATATGTTTTCATTTAGCTTATTTGAAGCAAATATCTAAGTAATTTGCTTTTCGAGTTTAGTGTTTGCTCATGTGTTCATTTTGCTTTCTTTCAAAACATGATAATTTCACATTAATGTAAACACTCCAGGTGGCAAAGGGTGGTGTTTCAGATGTAATAGTCCCAAAGCTTCTGATGATTGCTGCATATTCACACATACACACACATATACACACATGTCTGCACACACACTTCTCTTGGCTTTCTGAAAACCCATTACAGTAGGGAGCAGCAGTATAAGGGTGGAGCAACGATAAGCTACACTGTTTCAGACCGACTGGCTTTGTTCGTAAACACATAAAAGCATAAGAACGTTACTAAACATTATGGATATTCTACAAAAATAATTTTGTGGTGGTGGTACTGTAAATAAATAAAAAAATCACCCCTATAATCAATAAACCAAGGAACGAATTAATCACATAAAAGCACATACTTGTATAAAGACTGTGCCTCAAATAATTTCCCCTCAACTTTCTTCAGGCAATCCCTTTGCCTTCAGTATGATGTACTATAGCACAACTGTTTATGTGGACACTATGGCCGCAGCATGACCGCAATAATTACTGTGACAATTCAACCTATTGTTTACAAGCCATCTTGACCCTACCTTAAGATTATATATATCCATTTTTTTTCATTTAAATTTAAGAGCAAATAATTAGATGAGCATTAAGTCTTATTCAATAGAATTTATATTAAAGTATAGTTCGACAACAGTGACTTAAACTGTAGTTGCATTATATAAAGGAACTGTTGCGGGCAAAGATATTCTAAAATAAAAAGTAATAATAATAATAATACCCTGTTACCAAACTTTAATAAATAAATAAATCGCAAAACTAAGTCGAAATTTTCTGGAAGGTCAAAAAAAGTATGTTTATTATTTCGTAAGACATTATCTGCAACGCATTTAAATATATAAACCAGTATCGTGAATTTGTGTGATTTTCCTGTACATAGATTAGGTAATGCGCGTCACCCACGCTTCATTATGCATCTCTCGTGTTTCTGTATAGTACTCGCAGAACTGTAGGCGCGATATGATGCACCTTTGTTGAAGATTTCTAGAAAATGTAGGCTTTAATTGCTCATATAGACGTCTTCATGACTTATTCCTCTCCTACCCTGCTAAACTATTGCAGCAAACATCGACCATGCAGGTCTCTCGGTCACGTCGTGATTGTGATTTGTGAGGAACACCTCTTAAGCATCAACGGATGTTGTGATTGAAACGCGTGGTTGTGAATCTTAATGAAGGTGAACACTGAAAAACTGAGACAGACAGAATGTGATCCTTTATTAAAATTAGAGACGTTAAACCTTTGTACCACTTACTGATCACAGTCAACTACCTCACCCACTGGTACCCCATCATCATTTTGCGCATCTTGGTTAAAGTGCTTTTGATTGAATTAGTTGGGTTCTTAAATAACTCTATATGACAACTGACTGCCAGAGCGCATGTATGCTTCATTATGCTCATAATAACTTATGTCAAAGATACAGTACGAGAAATAACGCATGTATGCCACTGGAAATGCATTTTGAAAACGAAATGTACCTACCTGGTGAAGGGTTCCAGTTCCCTGGTTTCCTTGGGTTTTCCGTTGGAAATTTCATTTTGGATTGCAGTTTAATTCATGAAATGGTCGAAAAGCGATAAAGTTATCAAGAGATATGGTGTGACTGATGAATCATGCAGCGAATTTCTTTGAAGAGATTGTTTTTAAACGAGACAGGGAGGTAAACGGGCGCAAGCATGAGATCATCTTCATCTTCAGGCGTGTGGAGCGATTGATGTGCTGCTACACTGGCGTGGAATTTGCTTCTGTCTCTTCGTGGTACTTAAGAGTTCCAAATCACTCCGCCTTTTGCCAATTGCACCATTTTCCAAGCGTCAGAGACCTTTTGTGTGTGTAGTAAACAGTGAAGGTGCAGCAGAAGTCCACGCGCTGTTGGGGGCATCGTCTGAGCGCTTCGCGAATGGACCATCCAGAACGCTTTTCTAAACAGCCGCAGTATATGGCAAGCGGTTTTAACATTTATCCTCCTAACTAACTTTTTTTTTCTTAGCGCTTATTTTAAGGCAGCGGCTATTTGCACTAAATGTAAATATCTATACAGACTATTTAGTGCATACTAAGTGCACATAGCAATGCTATTTTCATTAAGTGAAGGATTGCCTTCTATGTATACTGCTCAATGCAAATAGTGGCAGTTATTTACACCTGAGGATTGTAGTACATTATAAAACAGTATGCAATAATAACGTACTGGTTGTAAATTATAATTTTAATTCAAATGATTAAATGGATGTCACCTTATTGGGACAATAAAACCATATACCTAGACCTAGCCTAACCCTACCTGATACTTAAATTTCAACTTCTTGATTATTTCCTTCACTTTTATTGAAAATGTATGTCTTTTGGATGTGATATGAGATTTGAAAAGGCAGAAAGTTTTGGCACATAAAAATAAATAAATAAATAAAATAAAAACAGTTACTTATATTTGTGTGACACAACATTACTGTCGGGTCCAATAGTCAACACAGCATCATCTTTTAATTTCAGTCTTTATAAAATTTCTGCATTGAAATGGGCCTTGTTTGTAAATGAATCTGTGGTAAAATGAAGTGAACAAAGTACCAAGTTTTTAACTGAATTGGTCTGAATTTTCATTCAAATTAAAGTTAATCCTTTCCTAATGCTGGGATAAGGAGGAAGGCAATGCAAATATTATATTCCACACCTCGGCACTGCACAGCTTCTTGTTGTCTTCTGATCCATCTTTATCCTTTGGTTTCTGCGTAGACCTGTGTTCGCCTTTCTCATTATTTAGTCACTTCCTACACAAATTGGTGGGCAGGACTAAAAGAGGCAGTGATGTAGAAGTAGGCATTGATTTTCTTCTGCTGTGGCGGTGCTTACCATTTTTGCCATTTACCACACATTAGTGCCTATAATGAATCAGTCTAACATATTGACAAAAATAGCTTACTTCCACATTGCCATATAAGGTGTACAAGTGGAGGTGGGTCCAGTTGTGTTTCTGGTAATCCAGATTATCTTTATTCCTTCTTGATTTCACAGCTGACACAGCTTTTTCCATGTCCTCAAAAAAGGAATTTATACATTCTTATCCTACTTCTTATTCACTTCCAAATAGCATGAAGGCCAGTTGTTGCTAATGCCTATTCTAGTTGGTGCTTACATTAGTGAATATTTAATACGTACCAGCAACAACTGGAAAACATACATGTTTAGCCTGAAATACATATTTTAGCTGAACAGAATTCCATAAGTATTAACTAATATCAGTCATTACTGGATTTTTATCAGTTAAAATTGGCAGTTATACTAGTTATTTTAGATGGTACCCTTTATAATCTAAAAATAACAAGTATTACTGTCAATAAGATTGCTGACCTACTAGTTATTTAAAAACGAGCTCTAGTAACACCAAAATAGATGTTAGTTAGTTTAAAGGAATAAATGTTAAAATGGCTTGCCACAGCAGTATGGAGACACCACACATAAGGCTCCAGCTATAAGCCAGGCGCCCCTCTTGCCTCACCCGATTCTACTGCACTGTTGCGCCAAGTGCTGGTGTGTAGTCAGATAATACTCATTCTGTCTGCCATATGAAGTTCAGCCAGTGTCATTTATACAGCCTGCTAGTCAGTAAATGGTCAACCTTCTTTCCTGTCCAGGTAAAATGGAAATGTAACAGCAAAATATTAGACGCCAAAAGGAGAAAGCTTCTGCAGTAAAGCACTGACTCCATCTGTTCATTACAGCATTACAGCACTCAACGCAAATATGAAGTCATCACCTTACATAATGAATCCAATTTGCTCAATATATGATCAATATGGTATCTCTTTCAAACAGTGGAAATTTTAAATATGTAGGATATGAAATATTACAATATGGTTAAATGTTGTTTTGTATTTTAATACATTTTAAAATGTAATTTATTTCTGTCATTTCAAAGTGAATTTCCAGCATCATTACTCCAGTCTTATGCGTCGCATGATCCTTCAGAAATAATTATACTATGCAGATTTGCTGCTCAACAAACATTTATTATTATTTTATTATTCTATTATTATCACAGTTAAAAATGGTTGTGGTATCTTATAAATCCTAAACATATACTTTTAACAGATGACCATAACAACTTTCCGGCAAACACAATATGCAAATGAAATGAGAACAGAAAAATTCCAGTAGAACTCGTCATAATTGGGCCAAAGTAGGTGCTACACTGACTGACATTTATGGTGGCAGTAAGCAAAGTGAACTAACTTGGTGGGAATTTATCGCCCTTTTTGGATTCCAAGTTTTTTGTAGGAAATCTTTCAATTACTAAAAGGCCTGTCATTCTAACAGCATTGGCCATAAATATTTTGCTTAAATTAAATTGTGACCAAAACAACATTGTGCAAAAAGGTGTATAGGTGCGACGGGGCAGGGTCATCTATCATCCTTGGTACCTCTTGGCACCATTCCTGTGCTGTACATATTAAAAATAAAGGTTCTTTATTGGCGCCCATGGTTCCATAAATAACCTTTGACATCAATGGAACCTTTTTGTTACAAAAAAGGTCCTTTATAGTGAAAATAGGTTTAGATTATCAAAATGTTCCCCACAACGGGGGGTGGAGGGGGGTTGTTATTTAGTTACAGGGATTAGGACTGATGGGAAATACTGAGACATAGTCAAATTGGGACTATCATGACAACAAACTAGGCTAGAGATATTTGATGAATGTTACGGCTCAGTGGTTTGCCAGCTTATATGGTTTTATAGTCCACAGTAAAAGCATTTTCGAACTTAAATCTCAGGTCCTCTGTATCTTACTATGAACTGTTCCCAGACGTCTCATGGAAAAAACAGGGCTTCTGGTAATTCCTCAAAATGGCTATCATAAAAATGCATTGGATTCTAAGAATATAGAAAGTTTGAGTGAAGTGACGTCATTCCTGTCTATCATTGAGGAATACGTTGTGGCTTGGGCCAATAAGGCCAGTGCCCTGGGGTCTTCTTACTGCCAGGGGCCTCAAACTGAAGGGCATACAGTGGCCTGAAACACAGAAAAGGGGAACTGCAAATGTAAACTTGCAAAAATAAATAAATAAATACTTTTGTGTATTTGACATTGTGTATTTTTGTTTAAACACAATAAGACATGAAAGAGAACTTAGTTTAGTACTCACATGCTGAGTGATAGCAGCTTTCTGTGTGAGTGCTTTAGGTGTGTGCACCCAGGAACCTGTATACCAAAATTTTAAACTAATATGGTTTAAAATGTATGGTTTACGTTATAGACATGATAATCAGAACCAAACAGATGTTTCTTTGGCAGAGATCTGAGGTACCAACTAAAAAGGCACAGCCCTATTCTGGAAAAGGAGGTGAGAGCAGCAGCTTATTTGCATTTAAAGACATGTGCATAAAACAGTTCGTTTCTGCTTAGAGTTCAACTTTGTAGATAGAACCTTTTTGTTTTCTAAATAAAAAGTCCCAAAATGTGCACAAAGTGTACAGATTAGTTTTAAGGGAAGATTTAAAAATAGAAACAGAAGAAGAAGATCTAATACTGAGAGGGAGACTGTTCTAAGGCCTGGGATCAGCCAATGAGAAAGCCTGGTCAGGTTTAATTTTCTAACGTGAGCAAGGAACAGAAGAAAGTAAGGATCTTGAGGCATTGTACTGGACAAGAAGATCACTGGTGTACTGAGGGGCAAGTCCATGTAAAGCTTTATAAACAAAAAGCTTAATTTTAAAATCATTCCGGGACTTAACCGGTAACCAGTGGAAGGAGGCAAGCACAGGAGTGATGTGCTGACACTTTTTAGCATTCAATAGCCTGGCTGCTGCGTTTTGAACCATCTGCAAATGATTTACAAGTGAATTAGGCAAACCCAGGTATAAAGAGTTACAATAATCCAACTTTGAGATGATACATGCATGAATAACAGTTTCAAGGTCTTTCTTAGAAAGCATCGTCTTGATTTTAGCAATAGATCTTAGCTGAAAGAAACAATGGCACTAATCTGCTTATTGAAACTCAAATTGGAATAAAAAATGACACCAAGATTTTTGACACAGTCATGAACATTTGACGAAAGAGAACCAAGCTGATAAACTTTGTCAGAGATCAAATCTGTTTGGGCAAATATAACAATTTCGGTTTTGTTGTTGTTTAGCTGTAAACAGTATTTTCATCTAACATTTTATTGTCACACAGGCAGCCAAACAGGCCAGACACAGAACCATTATTATGGAATCATTATATTCTTAGGAGTTAAAGAGGATGTTATACAGCCCACTTTCCTTTTTTCTTTTTACCTTTTTCTTTTCCTTTTCCTATGGCATTGAAAATGGGGGAGGGGGTTCATGCCTTTGTCCCGAGATTTTCTATGGATGTTCGTGTTAGTGGTTACTATACAGGGGAAGCCAACAGTGATCTTGCATACCCCTCAGCAAATGTGCAGTAACACACCTGCTGACTGTTATTGGATGTTTTGGTGCACCAGGCTTGATGTTGCATCATCCAGATGCTGCACATTGGATTCCCTCATTTACATTGTGAAATAGTTTGATTGACAGAAGACACACACACACACACACACACACACACAACTTGGGTATCTACAGAAATTTGCAATCAGTTATCATATCCACAAAAAATACAACTATATACTAGCTTTGTTTATTTTATTATTATTATGCACAATACCGCTTATAATTAACAAAGCTTTTAGAGTCTACCATATGTCTGATGACACATTCAGAAAAAATATAGTGGCAGTTCCAGTGACTCGTTCGTTTATTTCAGCACCTTGGACAGTTACACTAATACAGTTCTTACTGCAGCTGATTGACAACAAACACTGAACTTTAATCTTCTATATTATCACTTTAATGCCTATAAAGTGTAAAGTGTAGTGAAACTCTCACAGAAAATTGTAGAATCCAAAATTCACAATGACATACTTTATTCTAATAAAAAAGAGAGAACGAGGGGACGTAAACTGGCGTTGTAATTGATTCAACCCACCGTGACAACCCAAACGTAAATATAGTATGAGAGTAAGTATCAATGTAATCATTATGTTATCTCTTTTGCCATCTGCTGGACATTTATTTGTATTTATTTTTTTAAAGCGTAAAGATTTGAAAGAAACCGATTTTGCGCCATCTTGTGGTTAAGATATGTTTCTTGGGAGCGCATTCTTCATTTAAATCAAATTGCAAAGATCACAGCAATAGTAAAATCTCCATATAGGCTACTGTCTCTTCTTGGTTAGTAATTAATCGTTGTTATTGATGATACGTGAATGATCGACAGGGACGTCGTGCACTTATTATTTTTGAAGGGTCCTCGTCATGCTTGTCGTGACACAGCAGCCACCATATCGCTGTATACAGTATCTGATGTGGGCTTTTTAGGTAGAATTTTTCGCTTTTTATTATTATTTGGATTTATTTTTATTCATTATTATTATTAGTAGTAGTATTATTATTATTATTATTCAAAATGTTCCCAAACATGTTAACTATATCATGAAATATCTCGATTCTCAAATATGTGTTAGTAAATGCATTTTCCACCTCTATAGATCATGCTATTGATCTATAACGGGCGATGGACAAAGTAGCCTAATGTTAATGCAATCTACGCATAAAATCCGTCTTTTTACTAAAGTACCTGATGTGGATGACGTCATAAAATTTTCAGTACGACTGATTTTGAATTTAATGTGAATTTAATGATAATAATAATAAATTATGTAACTAATTATAATTGTTTCATTATAGAGAATTGTTAATTGTAGCAGCTGATGATTAGCCGCACTAATCACACCGTGATCGTACCATATATATATATATATATATATATATATATATATATATATATATATATATATATATATATATATATATATATATATATTAAAAGTATATATAATATTCAAGCTCCATTTAAACTCCACTTAACTCAAAAATCTGAGTGGTGAATGGGCGTGACCTCTAATAATTGAATAAATTACGTTTACAACCAGGTATTTAGAGCCTATACTTTGTAGAGCATTTTATTTTCTCTCTTTTTTTGAAGAGGAAGTTTGAAAATCATAATTTAGCAACATCATTCATATAACCACACTACCATTTAGTTATTTCTGATAGAAATAAATGCAAAAATTATTAAGCAGTATTATTAAGCTGTTTTCAACATTAGTCATTGAAGGTATGTGATAAAATGTTTCCTAATCAGCAAATTAGCATATTAGAATGAGTTTTTACAAACCCAAACTTTTGAACGGTAATGTATATTATTACACCTTGGGGCAAGTTGTCGCACTCCTTTTTTTTTCTAATATAAAACAAAACCAATTCAAAGTATATTTATCATTTACCAACAAATTGCAACAGCTAAATCATATATGTAATATCTTCCGACTTGAAATGAGAGCGAAGCTTAAAACTGTCAGTCAAAACTGACCTTCATATATTTTCGGACTCTCTTCTGAATGTCCGCAGTGTAGTTTTATTGTGTTTGTTTGTTAACCCTAAACATCATATAAAGTCTGTAGATGTGTATGTGTGTCACTGTCTGTCATTCTACAATATTCCAATTATCTGAATTAAGAGATTAATTTTTATGAATGTACTTCAGCATCATTCACGCTTGTCTGAATGTGGATGGTCACCATGTGCTGCCAACTGACCCAATTAGTGTTCATGGCACTGTCGTGTCCAGCCAAGCATACCCCTCCCGACCCCACCACTGCAGGGGTCAGACATGGAGGTCAAGCATCTGTCCGACTCCCACTACCCTTAGTCTGGTGACATCATCACTCAGAGACTCACACAGAGCTGGTGGTGCATTTGGGAATGAATCATAACAATAGAACACTGAGGTATGGTAGTTTTACGCAATACTATTCAGTTATTGATTTTATGACAGAATTGTGTCGAATCTGTGTGGGAGAAATGCTCAGATATAATATCATGTGACAGTGAATGACAAAGAAAATAAACATATCAATGTAATTGAGAAATAATGAAACAAAACTTAAAAGTGTCTAAAATCCCACATGCTGAGTAGGTACGTCTTTTGAAGAGCAGTAACTTTGTGACTGTCACTGAAAAAGTGCTTTCTATTTAGTGTCTATACATACAATAATAATACTGTACAACACAATACAAATAAAATAGGATTTTTTAACCTACAAACCAAAAAAATGAATTTCAAATCTTAAATATGGCACACCAACTGAAACAAAAAGATAGTAATTACAGATGTGTTGTAATGGTTGAAAATGTGTGTTGAAATGTTTGAAAGCCCATAAATAAAATCACTTGTAATGTGACAGAGTTGCTTATCACTTTTGACCAATAGGTGGCACTAGCAACCAACTGATGTGTTGTGGTCAGTGTGGGGTGACAATTGTTAAGTTCCACTTAATTTTTTATGTCTTTCCCTCACTAAGTTCCCTCTGTCTAATTTACTCTGATGTAAGTCATTGATTATGTTGCATGAGCGCCCACTACTGGCAGAATCCTTGAAAAAGCTGAATTTGAATGTTTGTTTGATTGAGCATTCTATATGTATAGGGATGCTTAGGCTGCTTTAAATATATATATATATATATATATATATATATATATATATATATATATATATATATATATATATATATATATATATATATATATAAAAGACAATAAACATATCACAAACCTGTTTGAGGTGATGGTAAATTAAATGCAATCTGCGGTGACCTCACAGTCATGTTACATTGTGGTATATGAAGCGGCCTGAGGTGTACATATAAAGGAAACTCTCTCCCTCCATCAAAATCGAGAGGTTGAGTGTCTGTCTATATAAATGTCTCTTGTCCACTTTACAAAGTGGAAAACACTTAAAAATGGCAGCTGGGTTTCGCCTGAAAGGGAAAGCCCACATGGCATTAAGATCATCTGAGTCTAATTTTGTAAAAATCGAACCCAGGGTCTAAGAGAAGTTTAAAGGGGTCATGTGATGCTTTTTTAAAGATCATTATTTTGTGTATTTGGTGTAACAGAATATGTTAACATGCCTTAATATTCACAAATCACATTATTTTTCAAATACTGTACATTATTGTAGGTCCTCTATGCCTCTCTCAAACACATCGTTTTCTACAAAGTCCCTCCTTCAGTCAAGCTCAGTCTGCTCTGATTGGCCAACTGACCCAGTGCATTGTGATTGGCTGAACACTGCAAGCACTCGTCAGAAATGGGGGTGTGTTTGAACGGGATGTTTTGGGCTGTGTGGCAGAGTCTTAACGTTGATAAAGAATGTCTCTTTGTATTTGAGACATTTTAGTCTTTGCAACTTTACAGATCTTTTTTTATGCAAGAGCTTGTAACACTCCAACGAGAATGGAAAAATTGAAATCGCATCATATGCAGGTTTTTGAAGAAATCCAAAATGCCAGACAGCAGGTTTGGTCGAACTGCTATCACTGGTCTCAGCATAACCCATGGAATCTGAGGCCCATCGGCAAAACTAGTCAAAAGCTATAGCATTGTGCTATCTTTATTGAATTTTTTAAGTACCTTTTGTCAGGATCATGGACCTGTTTTGCCCCAGTTTCTGTTGTAGTGCTCCCTTATTTGGTTGTGTTCATGTCCTCGTTTAGTTTGATTAGTCATTCTATGCACCTGAGTTCCCAATTACCCCTTGTATTTTAGTTCCTGTCTGTGCGTTTCTCCCCTGTGGGATCTACTTCATCTTGACATGTGTCTGCATTTCGTTCCTGTATTGGATTACCTCTGTGTTTTGCTGATTAACAGATTACTGATTGTACACCTCGTTTCTCTCATCTTTCTGATGTTTCTGTGTTTTTTATTTTTTTTTCTGTTGTTCCACTCATGGATGCATTTACCCATCCCGAATACCTCCTCCTCCTGCTGGAGCAGGGTGAAAGATCTCTTGAGGATCATGCAAGATTGTTCCTGTTGTTAGCTAACACCACCAGCTACCCGGACGAGGCGCTCTGCTCATTCTATGATGCAAGCTTGATCCCCGCGAGCAGGGTGCCGTCACCCAAAGATGCTTCTTCAGCCTGCCTTCTTGGAGTGGACTCTGGTGAATAAAGGATCGCAACAGTACCCACCGCAGGGAAACAAGCCATGGACGGTGAGAGTGCTGAGGGTGAGCTAATTATACGTCTGGGACTGCTGAACATAGAAGGGGACCTGCTAGACTAGGAAACAGATCTGGAGGCTGACTTGCCCCTTCAACTCTCTCCTTCGCTCTTTTATTTACAGGACAGGGATCTATAAAACTCTGATCATGATTGTGGAAGTGAATCATGGCTTGAGCAAAATAAATCTCTTAGGACTTCAGAAAAATTATTTCAGTTACTCATCAGGCTAAAAAAGTTTACACAGCCATCTCTAAAGAGTTTGGACTACACAAATCCACAGACAGAAAGATTTTGTGGAAATCAAATATTCGACATAAAATGAGCTCACTGTTTACCAAAACATTATCGTTTGACTTTTTCAAAAACTGTGGAGATGAAATACATATCTCAAATATTGATGTTCAGCAATAATAGTTCAGTAATAAAACTTTAATATACTTAATATAAGCATAACTATTCAATAAATGTCCTGATATGTCCATTCAGAAATTGTATTTTTATGGCGCATACTGTATGTGAGCCTGGACCACAAAACCAGTAATAAGTAGCATGGATATATTTGTAGCATAGCCAACAATACATTATGTCGGTTAACATTATAGATTCAAAATCATTAGAATATTAAGTAAAGATCATGTTCCATGAAGATATTTTGTACCATAAATATATCAAAACTTCATTTTTGATTAGTAATATGCATTGCTGGGACAACTTTAAATGTGATTTTCTCATCATTTTTTTTTTTTTTTTTTTTTTTTTTTTTTTTTGCACCCTCAAATAGTTGTATCTCATCCAGACATTGTCTTATCCTACAAACCATGCATTAATGTAAAGCTAATTTATTCAGCTTTCATGTGATTGTTTAAAAAAAAATTGCCCTTATGACTGGTTTTGTGGTCCAGGGTCACATTTCAGTTCCCCTGCTTTCCACTTCTTACAATTTGAATGAGGAAATTACAAATGCATCTTAAAAATAATCAATATTCCTGGCCCACACAATGATTTTTGTGTGTGTGTTATTGGATATTTGTTTGCTTGATTGTTATTTGAATGCTATGTGTTACACACAGTATTTATGTGTTTTTGAAGCGCTCACTTATTATTGGTTTGAGAGTTATTGTATCACTGCTGGCCAACTGCCACTAGATGGTGGTACAGGTACAATTTAGACTACCGCACTTTCATCGTTACAAGAGTCCATCCAGAGCACACACACACACACACACACACACTCAGCAGAACATGGCATTTCTTGATCATGTGGTTATGCCCATGCACATGTCAGTGGATGAAATTAATCGTTGCCCAAAGGCATAGCATTTAATGAGACAAAATGTCCCAATTAACCTTTTTAAGAGTGCCATTTTCAAAAGATATGAATGTTGCCTCACTGTTTAAGACATTTATGGTTTAACCCATCGGCCAAGGATTTTCCCACTTGAGGCAAACGATGTCATATTTTTTAGTGTTGTGCTTATGTGATTCCTCACCTAAGTGAAAGTTTACAAAGGACATATTGAAAGAACTTGACATTTTCGCATCTATAACTTGCCTTGCTCCTCACACGGTTATTTTACTGCATGCAAACACACTTGCAAATGAACAAATAGTTGAATCATGACCTACTTTCTTCAGAGAAATTGGTTTAAGAACGCTAACAAGGAATTATTAAAACGCAGTTTCCCAGTGACAAAAGCATGTGACCAGCTTTGCTGAGCAGGACTTGTGTCATGTTGATGATTATGATGGTCCTCAAGAGCCTCCATGACCCAGTCAGGCTCCTCATCTTCATAAATGACTGAACAATGTTACCTTTGAATTGACAAATCAGGAGCTCATGAGACGTGACAGTAAACACAGTCAAATGCATAACTCACGTATGCTTGAGAGCATTGAGCCTTATTAACATCCATAAGTTTCTGTGACTCTTGTGAGCATTTCTGACCTTTCTAAATCATAAATTTTGTTTTTTTCCCCCATACTTTTTACTTTTTAAAAATTAATCTTTGTGCGCTTCATTCGGGGCTGTCAGTAGAGCACATTATTAAATTATTACTTCTAGGCTGATGTAAAAATAATCACAGCCAACCATCTGTACACTGTGCTTTTTATAAAACATAACTGCCAAATAATTTTGTAAAACATTTTTCACAAGATACTACGGCACTGTGAGACTTAAACAAACTCCATTTTTAATAGTATCTGGATATGTGATCTTCTGGGATGAAGAAGGATGATGGAAAATAGAAATTATTCAAAGGAAGTAGTAGTAATAGAAGTTTTCAAATAGCAATGTAACTGTACCCCTATTTTAATTATCTTTTCATTCAGATTTATTTGTATTTATATAGATCCTCATGAGATATCTAACTAACTGAGATATCTATTGTGTGCATATACTACAAGGTAAGTAAATATATTTAAATATATGTTATGCTTGTATTAGAAAACATTCTAATTTTAAGGTTTATGCTTAAATATAAAAAATGAACAATTAACAAATGTAGACAAGAATACATTTTGTATGAATAAAAGTGATGAAATATGACTTTAGTTTTATTTCATTATAACACACACACATACGCACACACACACACACACACACACACACACATACAGTATATAAGTTATATTCAATGTGTATATATAATTAAATAAGTATTATTATTATTTCTGTTAATATATATATATATATATATATATATATATATATATATATATATATATATATATATATATATATATATATAAGCACAATGGCTTTTAATACTGATAATACATGAACATATTATAATGATATCTGATGAATCAACTGACACCGAAGACTGGGGTAGGCTAATAATGCTGAATATTCATATTTGCATGAAAGTAATAAATAAAATGTTTACATATATTGAAAAAGGGAACAGTTGTTTTAAATTGTAATGATATTACACTTTTTTTAGATCACATGAATGCAGCCATATATATTTAATGGACTGTGCATTTGGTTGGTAGAGGTTTGATACACCGTAGTTACATGTCCTCCAGTGGATGAGGGTGATTAATGTCTTAATTTACAATTATTAAAGACCAGAGAGGGGATGCAGGCTGCAGATAGTCAACACGATATAAATCTCAGTGAAATGAACGATCAAATAATCACTCTTCAGAAATGAAATCTCCATGCATTAATGCTACCACCCAGACACACACACACACACACTTGTCTGGGTGTTTCAGTGATCTCACTCAATGACAGTGTAATTACCACACAGAATTATAGTGTTCTTTATTATATTTCACCTCCCTGTGTGAACCATTTACTGTACAAAATACAGTTACTTTAGAATGGCCCTGAGATTGTTATGACTTAAAACGTACCATGATCTACTCTGTCTTTTTATCTTTTCTAACATCTCTCCCTCTCATCTACACACATGCGTTCCTCCAATCCTGAGAGAAAGAGAGAGAGGGAGAGAGATGAACTCTGCTCCTTTGTGCGGGGCAGACGGAGGGAAAGGACTAATCACATGCACTGGATTGATTACAGTGATGATTAATAGGGTATATGGTTTTCATTAACAATTTGATTTATCACAGATCATGAAGCTGAATAATGGTAATGGTCTCCACTCCCTCATACCTCTCTCAGCAGATGAAAATCCAGTCCTTTTTCACTACTTTGTTTCCCTGTTTCCTTATTTCTACAGATGGAAGGATTCATTTAATGGCAGTGGTTCTTTTTTGCCTTAAATTTCCAGTGCTTGAACCACATTTCTCTCTTTTCCTTTTCTCTCTCTCTCTCTCTCTCTCTCTCTCTCTCTCTCTCTCTCTCTCTCTCTCTCTCTCTTTCTTTCTAATTATTATTTGTTTATTTTATAAGTAATTTATTGTGGTGCTTTTATTTGTGTTTTTTTTCTGTATACTATAAGAAAACAATCTTAAAAAACAACAACAATAATGTTCAGAAAATTACTAGAGCATTTTCCATAAATTATTGTTCTTTCTTTCTTTCTTTCTTTCTTTCTTTCTTTCTCTAATGTTCTTAATTGTAAAGTGAAGTGTGTTATTTTACCTTAAAAAGTGATAAAAGGCTGTTAGTGTATTTTTTACTCTGAAAAAAAATTATAAGTCGTGCTGTTGAATCTATTAATCACAATTAATTGCATTAAAAATGTGTTTACATAATAAATGTGTGTACTATGTTTATATATATATATATATATATATATATATATATATATATATATATATATATATATATATATATATATATATATATATATATGTATGTATAAATAAATACACACACATACAGGTTTATATTTAAGAAAAAAATATACACACACACACACACACACTTTCTTAAATATTTATCTGTGTGTGTGTGTGTGTGTGTGTGTGTGTGTGTGTGTGTGTGTGTGTGTGTGTGTGTGTGTGTGTTTGTGTGTGTGTGTGTGTGTGTGTTTATACATATAAATATACACAGTACACACATATACTGTATATTATGTAAAAACAGTCTTTAATTTTGGATGTGATTAATCGCAATTAATCGATTTGCCAGCACTAAAATAAATAAATAACATAAATATATGAATGAATGAATTGATTAATTAATGTTCTGGCAGAAACTTACCAGTTACTTTTCTGTTAGGTTTACAAAAGTTTTATTAAACCTTGAAAATCCATTATAGAGTTAATTTATTTTATCACTATAGCTAAAAAACAATGACTGTTTTCACACAGGTTTCCGATCAAATATTCTCTCATTGGCCAGTTAAACGACAGTCCCATCATTGATTTTTTTACTGTTCAGGATGCTTACACAAACATTAACTTAATAGCACAACAGAACAACAGCATTGTAAAAATGCCTCTTTTTTTCTTTAAAACATTATGAGATTTTTGTTTCCCAAGAAAATACTATTTCAGTCTTTCATAAACATTGCATGCTTAATTCAATGTGTTGCTTGCCTTTTCTTTGCAGTTACTAGTGAATTGTACTAGTCTTTTCATTGACTGTGTACAGTTTTCAGCACTCAACCTACATATGGCTTCCTTACGCCTGGTCTCTCCATATTTAGCTGGGACAGAAGAAACCATTCTAACGTCCCAAAAATTACCTTTAATGAACACGTTGATGGAGTGTGAAAAGGTGTTCATTTAATCACCGATGTTCTTATTCCTGGATGCTTTATTATACATGCCCGTGACCTAAACTGAATCAAAGTTTGGCATTCTTAGTGAATTAATATACCCTCAAGATTATTTCAGTGTTCTGGGTCACCTACAGTCATAATGAAAACAACTGGGGTCCAAACGTACAGAGAAAAACGAATATTAAAGCATTAGGGAATATGGCATTTTCCCCCTTTTTTTTGAGGAAGGATAAGGCTTCTTTATGAGAGGCTGGAGAGAATCTCTTTTTGGTGAGGTCAGGCTGTCAGCACATGCGCTGTAAGTCATTGAGCTGGAATGCGCTGGCTTTACTCCCCCAGACCTACACACATTGTGTTGTTTTTACAGGGCTGCTCCTGTACTCTCTTGCAGAAGACACACTGGATGTACACACAGTGCATCCTGCCAGCAAAATGACAGTGCTCAATAAATCTTGTTCCACATGTGCAGCGTGTGAGATACAGGTCACTACATTGTCATCCCTTCCGGATACCTATTCTGAAGCGTGCATGGCCTGCATATATACATGCATATATCGAATATGTACATATTTATCAGCAGCCACCAAAGGAGAGAAGGGGGGAGTGATTGGGCCATGCATGCGCTTCACCCTGTCCTGACAACGCTAATGATGTTCAGGACAGCAGAGGATGATATCTGATTCTCTGCCAGGCCTGTGTGGGTGAGTGGGTGGGTGTGTGTGTTCCTGCTTATTTTTTTTGGGGGGGGGGGCTGGCAGGAGAATAGTGCAACTAGGTTTTTGAGGATGCACACAGGCTCAGACTATGGCAACTCATTACAGTTTAAAGCAGGCCGGGTGACAGCATGAATCAGTCAGCATCTTCCATGCATACTGTAAGCGGGGAGCGAAATACAAAGGAGGAGGAGAAGTGAAAGAGAAAGGGGAGAGGAAATGAAGTCGGAGTGCCAAGAAATAATGTGCATCGGAAGAATTTAGCCTCAGGCATGGCGCGCTCAGCCCGTGTCGGTATCATTAGCGTATTTATAATTCAAATGTATGCCTTTAATAATTCACGCGCGCTGCTTTTCAAAGAGGGGCGCGCGAGATTATGTACAGACTGATGAAAGCAAGGAACTTTCCCATCTCTCCTGAAAAGTAAATAAACGACCTCATCTTGCAATGCTCTCTCATCCTTTGCCTTGGAACATTTAAGTTGTTTATTTTGCTTTTTTTATGTGGTTGATATTTATTTTGTGATCGCGTTTTGCACTTTCTTGTCGATGCAAAATGCGTGTGTGATGATCAACTTTAATATCGCCTATTGCTTTTTTGTTAAATATGTTCGGTTTTCCATCGACAATGAGGCTCCAGTGTGAGAATTCAAACGCGAACTCGTTCTCCTCGTGCTTCTTTGCACGGTGGTTTTCAAAGACAGATGCACCGCTAGGTGGGGATAGAAGGTAAAGTGACTTTGAAAATGATTGTTGCGCTGGAAAGCACAGCACACGTGAAACTGGAGCCCAGCGGCAGGTTTGCAGGACTCTCGCTGGATCTGAAGAACTAGAAGAAAAGTATCGTGCGGCTCGAGCACACATCCTGACGGGTCAAGCAAAGGTCAATACTTTTGAAATTAAAGCGGATTATCATCACACCAACATAGGCGACGAACACTGACATTTAAAGGTAGTTTAAAAAACGTGTTGAAAATGTTCATAACAAATTGAGGATTTTCTTTTTTTAAAAGTTACAATTAAAATATATTCATTAAACTTAAAAAAAACTATATTTAAATAACTACTTTTTTTAGTTGCAAAAGCTGTTTATTTCTTAAATTGTTAATATGTCTTTTTTCATGACTGATATTGATTTTAAAAATGACGCAATTACCACCATTCCGTTTATCTATATGAAATTAATTTATTATGATGCCGCACTGCAAAAGTGTATGTGGGAATTTATTTGTTAGGCTATTCTCGGCGTGTGTTTTGAAGAAATGCATCTTACATAAACAATACAAACCATTCAATAGTATTTTTCCGCGCATCCTTGCCATAATAGCTTTCGAGAGATTTATTTATTAAATGCCCAAATGCCAGCATTCCTTTTATTATTATTTTATTATTATTATTATTGTATTATTAGCCTATTATTAAACGAAAAAACTGGGACTAATATAACAAATGAAAGTAAAATAAAATATTACATTTAACAAATATCACACAAGTAAAAAACTAAGGGTGTAGCCTACAGCCGGGAAATGTTATTTAATATTTGACCAAAAGTAACATTTGTAGTTTATATTTTAAATAAATAAAATAAAATAAATAGAATTTCTAAAATATGTGTTAATTTTCTATTTTTTCTTTATTTTGTTAATAGCCTATGAGGCGATTTGTTTTAAACCATAAATAATAACTTAAAAACAACATGATAAAAATTACTATTCAAAGTCAATTTCAATTGCCAAATGCGAAGCAAATTAAATGCTTCAGCTTGTGTTTTCATCCCGGTCGATCTCGTTTCTTTTATAGGCGTTTAAATATGATGATGAGACAGTCGTGCAGAATTCCCTCAGTGTCATTTATGCGCAAAAGCGCTTGCAATAATTGGAAGATGTATAACTGCATGGGTTGTATATAGTTTCCCGTTTAAAATTCTTTTTTGTTCCACACATTAACAATTGTTTCCTTTAAAAAAAATTATATAAAAAACAACGTGAAGCTATACCCTTACATGAAACTGAACTCATGTTCAGACAGTTTATTTCATTACTAAATAAGAAAAAGACATCTCATCTGTTAATTATATTTTTAAGTCATATTTACAGATTTACTTACAAAAGTTAAAACAAAAACTAAAATGAAAAAACGTATTTATTTATTTAACTGTATAAAGGTAATAACTTATTTATGACGCGCAAGTACTGAAGGACAGTTAAAAAACGAGACAGTCAAAATTTATAGTCTGTGGTAAATATATTTTCAAAGGCTCAAATGCTGTGATGCTCAGCAATTTGTTGAAATAAGGTCCATTCCCAGTGCACTGATCTGATTTTAGCACTTTTAAAAATAAAGACACCCCACCCCTAGTAACAAAACGCAGAGGATGGTGGTGCGTCATCTGTGCGCGTATCCAATGTGAGCACTCGCTGGCAGCTCGTGGTCATTGCGCTCTTCTTTCTCTTGCTTTATGTAGAGGTGTCGAGCTGGTAACACCCACCACGCTTCCCAGGCTCAGTCATCAGGGGTTCAGTCTCTTCAAGAGGAACCTGCTCCAAATCACCAACACAATCCCAGTCGAGGCAAAGCGTGGGTCGCGAAGAGGGACCATGAGATCCGGATAGTTTTTCCTCGCAGTGTTTGCCCTGCCAGACACGAACATCCCAGAATTTGGAAAGGTTCTTGTGACTACAGGAAGTCTGTGACGGGTAAATTGTATTAGTTAGTCAGAAGCTTCAAGTGAAAGCAAATATTTGTAACCTATATTCAAATAGAGTCTATCCGTCAAATTGAGTTTGGCAGTTCGGTCGAATTGGTCAAAAACTGAAAGTGGCTGAAAAGGAAGCGATCAGAAACTCCTCACAGGACAGGCTCTATCATCTCAACGGATTACCGACAGCTCAGTCCTCTTAAACCGGATGCACAAAAGGAATTAAATCATCCAAATTGCTTCCTCGTTGGATAAGACCACAATTTGCACTTAACATCATCAGAAGCTTCATATGCTGATGGCTCAACGGGTACGTTCTCTTACAAATCCACCGCGTAAACAACTTGAGTCGTAAAGTTTGCTCGTGGTCTGTTTTTAATATTTGTATAAAGATTAATTAAGTAGCCTAAACGTATGTGTGTTTATTGAATTGCCAATGATGCCGTTTCTGTCTGATGCAGTACGAAGACCTTGCCCACTATGGTGGCGGTATGGATGGAGTTGGGGTCCCGGCGTCCATGTACGGGGATCCGCACGCGCCTCGGCCTTTGCCGCAAGTTCATCATTTGAACCACGGGCCACCGCCTCATGCCAACCAGCACTACGGGGCCCACGCACCGCACAGCATCATGCCCAGCAGCATGGGCTCGGCTGTCAACGATGCTCTTAAACGAGACAAGGACCAAATTTATGGGTAGCTACTTTATTGCAGCCATGCGTAACACAATAGTTAACAATCTTTAATTGCTCAAATGGCTGCTGCATTATTGCACCGCATTTAACAATTGCAATTATTTGTACTTTATTACAGTCAGTAAATTTAATCTTTGCATATACGATCTTAAAGAACAGTGTCTGATATATAGTAAATTCACCTGTGACATGTAAATAATTCGCGGCCTTTGAAAAAAAAAGTTTAAAATACTGTTTACTTTTTATTATAAAAAATTATAGAGCGCCTTTATATCGCTATCTAACCGAGTGCAACTATGTGGTCGTCAAAGCTATGGAAGTAGCAATAAAACTCCATTACTGTCGTCAGAATGATTGCTCGGTTATTGATAAAGTGTTTTGATGTGTAAGTTTATGCAGATGTTTCTGTTGAATCTCGAAGGCACCCGTTATTCCCGCTTCTGGCGCTGGTGTTTGAGAAGTGCGAGCTGGCCACATGCACACCGAGAGAGCCTGGAGTCGCTGGAGGAGATGTGTGCTCATCCGATTCCTTTAACGAGGACATCGCTGTGTTTGCCAAACAGGTAACTTGTTGATTGAAAAAGAAATAGCGTTTAACGGTTTAATTAAATGTTTGGTCATCCCGATTAAGTTAAATATTGGTCGGAAATCTAAAACTGTTATTTGCGTTATAGGTTATTTGTTAAAAATATATATATAACGTGTGACATTTTTACAGATTCGGGCAGAGAAGCCGTTATTTTCTTCTAATCCAGAGTTGGACAATTTGGTAAGTGTGAGATGCTGTTTGGCGCAGATTTTGTTCCAGGTAAAGTCGCTTCAAAGCTCCATGTGCGGATTCTTTGAGGGAAAGAAAGGAAGCTTTAGTGATTTATGAGGCCGCGTGTTATCAGAGGGCGCGGGGGTCTTCGCCCAGGGCTCCCTCAAAGCGTCGTCTCTAGAGGAACCTATTTACACTTCTGCTATTGTCATAACATTACAAAGCCAGCACAATATCAGACGTGCCAAGCTTTTGATTCGAGTCTGATTTCTCGCGCGTGTAGAATAACCAACGATGTTTTAAGTTTTGATGTTTGAAGGTTTTTTTTTATTAGCATAATATTATTATTATTAACCCATTTTCATTATAATCATTATTGTTACTATTATTGGCTAATTATTTTTGGTTGTTGTTAGTGTTTCTATTTTTATTCAAATATGTCATGCATTATTTTACTCTTTCCTTAGATGATACAGTCAATACAAGTATTACGATTCCATCTTTTAGAACTCGAAAAGGTATGTACATTATTATTATTATTATTATTATAAATATTATTATAGTTTTGCATTATTATAATTTTAGCCTATATTGTTCGAATAACACATTTAAAAACTGATTATTTTTTTTTATTGTTTTTTTATTTTATTTTTTCTCGGTTTTGAATCAGGTGCACGAGCTTTGCGACAACTTCTGCCATCGGTATATTAGCTGTTTGAAGGGCAAAATGCCCATTGACCTGGTAATTGATGATCGGGATGGATGCAAGTCCGACTTCGACGACCTCTCGGGATCCTCGACAAATCTGGCAGATCACGTGAGTTTTAATTGGCTTTCTTTGAGATCATAAAACAGGCCAATTAAATAGTGGAGCTGTTTGCATTTGCAATACAGCCATTTTATGGGACTGCAAGTGCAAATGCCATTCATTTTGTATTGTACCTACTTATATTTTAACCTTAAGATTTGTAGCCATGCATTTGCATTTTTGTCTTTTTAGCTTCCTTAGTTTTTCATCTCCACAATATATTTTAGAAATAAAGAGAGAGTTGGAAAGAAAGAGGAGTAATTACTTAGTTGCATATGCTAATTTATTTAAACAGCATTATCTAAACCCATTTCTCTTTGCACTGATATGAATCATTAAGACAGTGCCCCAGGACATATCTTATTTTAGAAGAGATATGATGATGATGATGATGATCATGTTGATGAAGCCCGTCGTGTTGGGTGCAGGTGTTGCTAAGGGTCAGGGTTTTCCCCCCACTGTCCAGCCCTCTGTTAGCCCTAATGATCAACGTTACATTTGCACGTGAATGCGCTATTGTCTTTGAACTGATTGGATTGTTATTGTCAAGCAGGAGGGGAGTCTTTTTTTTTCACTCAGAGACCAACAGTGTGTTCTTTACAGTTGGGCTTCCTATTATCAACGCACCATCCCCTGTCACAGGAACAAAACCACAGAATTAAAAAGAACAGAACTTTATATTCTGCCTATAGGCTAGTGACAAATGGTCAAAAAGTGCTTTAGTTTTCGAGATACCCCTACCGGAGGTAGAACTAAACCCAACAATGTTTTTCTTCATCTCTAAGGTCTCCCATATATGAAATGGATTCTTGGCTAAAAATATTTTACTGCTAAGATTGTTAAATTAACAGATATTGTTATACACCACAAAACCAATAAAGGACTAAAATATAGCCTGTCCGTATGGGAGTTAAGGCATATAAACTAATGCAGATCAATCACACAAGCTCTGAGAGCTTTGAAACTTGACATGTTTGTAGTCAGGAAGTTGATTTAACTACTAGAAAAGACTGGATGTGAATATCTTGATGTATGGAATAAATAGACACATGTAAACACATATCTAAAATAAGCGGACATGCACAAATTTAATATCTATGCAGAATGTTTTCATTTACTTTGTGCTTGCTTTGCCTGGCATTATCATAGAAACACATATGATGGCTTGTTGGAAAGGTGGGGTTGTGCTGAATCCAGCAATACCAAATATGTAAATATATGATAAAAGAGAAGTGTTCTGTCACTCAATGTATGATGTGTCCAAAATGAATGAAAATGGAACACTGACATAATTGAGTCCAAACCCATTCATTATCAGTGGTGAGAAGAATGTTGAGAAATTCAAATATAAGAGACATCAAAAAATATTTAATATGGCACCTTGTACTATATGGAAATCGAAAGATAACACCTTACCATAGCACAAACAGGAGACCAGGAGTTTGAACTTTTTAATAAAACTATAACTTAACTTCACACAACACAACTTAAATTATTAATATGTAAATATATAATAAAAGAGAAGTGTTCTGTCACTCAATGTATGAGGTGGCCAAAATGAAAGAATACTGGACAAAATAGCCTCAAGTCCAAATCACATTATCAGTGGTGAGAAGAATGTTGACAAATTCATGGTTACTGCAAAGTAACTTACATTAGGTAAGTGCTGATCTATATTTATGATACATTTACTAATAATACATTTCATAAGGCACAGTATACTATACAATTCATATGAACCACAGATCCAATTGAATCAGGTTAACATTGGAATGGAACACCTTTATTAAAATATCGTCACTGACAGGCAGAATCCTCGCATGTCCAAATTTTGTCTATTTCATATTTTTTCACAATTCAATGCTATTGGTCAAACCCCACGTGGTAAACAATCTAAAGTGTTGAAAATAGATTGAGAGCAAATCTCTTAACTCCATTGGACACTTCAACTGTCTGAGAATCCTCGTAACGCCACCTCTTCTTCACTCCACGGCAGGAGGTTCCACGGCATTTTGTGTCCTCAGGATTTAAAGTCGCAACGATTGAGAAATCCTCATCGAGCAACACATAAAGCAAGCCTTAACTCAGATTTTATCTATTTTAAACTATGATATCAGTTATTGATGTATTTTAAATGTCTACTTATTACTAGGCAAGGCAAGGCAAGTTTATTTATATAGCACATTTCATACACAATGGTAATTCAAAGTGCTTTACATAAAATAAAGTAAAATAATCATGAAGAAAAATAATAAAAATAAAGACAAGCAATTTTAAAACTTTTAAAATTATGAAAAAAACTACTTAACTAAAATGAATTTAAAAACAGTTAGAAAATGATTTTACATAAAAAAAGTGAAAATATAGTGCAATCAGTTCGGACATTGCACAGTGCTCATTTAATAAATGCACAGCTAAACAGATGAGTTTTGAGTCTAGATTTAAATGTGACTAGTGTTTTAGCACATCTGATCTCTTCTGGAAGCTGATTCCAGTCGCGTTGCATCATGGGAATCGTGTGGCAGGAAACACCGCTAGATACCTGTAATTTGATTGTTTTGCACGTTTGGAGGAGGATTTAGAGAAGAGGATGGTTCACTCTTGCTGTGTGGTCGATTGTACGGTTAGTTGGGGGCCTGATAAAAAGTTTTTTCGAATTCCCTCCGAAAAGGATAGCGAAAAATGAAAGAAATGGTTGCTTGCAATTAGGCGATTGAATCTGGACGTTCCGAAGAAAGCCTGCAGCTTCTGAACGAGTTTGTGAGGCACATTTTGTTCATGGTAAGTCTTAGTGACTATGTATTTATAGAAGATTGAATAAAAATAAATAAAACTGAGTCAAATCAACCGAGTCATATGTTTTCGCTTTCTGATTCAGGTGTCCCAAACCGCAATCCACAGCACCCAGACTATGTTCCTCACATCATTCTGTAGCTGTGCTTTGCTGCAAGCCTCACCAGTACATGCAGCATTTGTAAGTCCTATACTGACAGCTGCTTCTACTTTAAACATTAAAGCTGCTACACGACTGCATGTTTCTCCAAGACTGGATTTGAAAGGAGAAATGTGTAAGCTGTGATATACAATTTTTCACCATTAGTACAGACGCCATTGAAAGTCTCACACTGAAAACAATTGAATTGGTACAACAGTCACTACATTTTCAGTAAATAAATAATTAAATAAGAACACTGATCAATGAAGACTTACCCGGATTTGCAGTCGCAGTGAGCAGTGATTATTTCGCCGTTCTCTTTGTCGAACACCCACGAGAGATGCAAATCATGCTGTGACTCTGCTTGGCCAGGTCTAACCTCTGCTTTTAGCACGATCACTGCTTTCTGCTTGGCAGAAAAGACTGGCCCAACTGTTCAAGAAACAAAATAATCATAGGCCTTCAGACTTTTGAAAGCCTTTAATCTTTCATGAGTAAAGGGTCCAGGGGTTTCTAATAAATAAGAATAAATGTCTCCCCAGCAGATTCGTGGCCAAGACACGGGCGAGTCGGACCAACGTTTTTTGTCATCCCAGATCTCATATGGGCTTTGAATAGCTTCGATTTTGTCACCAATACAAATTTTGAGCTTCTCTCCAAACCTCCTCCGGTCTTCAGATGTTAAAGTGCTTATATATTGAGGATTTTGCCCGCTAAAGGCCCGTTCACACCAAGCACGATAACTATAAAGATAACGATAAAGATATAGTTCTAAAAATCGTTCTCAATATTAAAGAATAGCAGAGTCCACACCATAACTATAACGATAAAGAAACGATATCGTTGGAATCACTTTCAGAACGATTTTTCCACCTGATGAACGATAAAACATTGCCAACCAATCAGAATCAATCCTGCTGTAATGAGCTCGAGAATTTAAAGCAGCAGACGTGCCGTGTCCGCTTCAAATACACAGACAATATCGTTCGCTGATGTGGACGCTAATATCGTTATCTTTATAGTTATCTTTATAGTTATCGTGCTTGGTGTGAACGGGCCTTAACTCACTTGAAAGTGCTCGTTGCGTCTTTACAGCCTGCCATACTGTTTGTTTTGTTGCCACACAACCACTCGCGTATGCGTACAAAGATGTCATCAAAGATCCTCCTATTGGGCTGTAGTAATTTGGAGATATGGCTAGGTAAATCTGGGTATCATCAGCATATCTGTGATAGGCAATTTGGTTCTTTCTCATTATTTGACTTAGTGGAAGCATACACAGGCTAAACAAGAGCGGTGCAAGAATTGACCCTTGTGGCACTCCACATGTCATGGACGTCCACTTAGACTTATGCTCTAATAGACTCACATAATAGCCTCTCCCTTCTAAGTATGACCTGAACCATTTGAGTACCATCCCAGAAAGCCCAACCCAGTTTTCCAGTCTCAGTAGAAGTATGTTATGATCGATAGTACTAGGGTTATTATTACTAGGCTTATTATACATGTGCATTGAAGTTTTAAAATGTATCTAATTTCTAATTCTACTTGTATTGAATTAAATGTTTTGGATACCAGCATTAAATTATTGTTTTTATTATTATTTTACTGACTCAAAGTTGGCACTGTGCATGTAAAATGCCCCAAGTAGGCTAACAGGTTTTATTTATGGGAGAAAAAAGGTCTGTCTACTGGCGCCAAGTAAGCCTATCTTTGCATAACTCTTTTTCATTTCTTACAATAACGAATGAAAATCGTTAGGTTAGATACATTTGAGTAGGCTTGTTTTGTTAAAAATCCATAGCTGTAATGCTTCGGTAATGCTCCACACAGCTGTAATGCTCCACACAGCTCACGCTGAAAAGCGACGCAGTGCCTTACTCGGAGACTGGCCCATTCTCTCTTGCACGGCTGCTTCGCTAGCATCATCGGATGCCTATCAGAATCCGGGAGTTAAGACCGCAGTTTGAGCCAGTGGCTTGAATTGATATGGCTCAGGCCCTGGCCCTGTGTCCTCAGACACCTCGACATCCTCCACTTCAGGTGAAGGTGGGGGAGAAAAGTCCTCTACTTCAAATGAACGCTCTGTAGCAAAACTACTTGCGTCACTAGAGTCACTCTCCATTTTAGCGACTCTAACAGCAGCTGTCAATTAATCTGTCACTGAGGGTCTCAGGTTCACGCCCCACCGGCTCAGCCCTGCCCTTGGTTTGTCCCCTCTATCTCCGCTGTGCTCTGCCCACTTTTCAGCATTTTTCAAATATTGCCAGTAGGTGGAGTCAGGCTCTGACCAGGGGTTTAGTTACCCCTTAAAGCCTTATCTCTTGTCAAAAGGCCCGACACGACCGCAGACTTTGATGAACACTGCTGGCAGCAGCGACGTCTGTGTCTGTATCATTCTTATCAATGAGTGCATAACCTCGTATCTCCCCGCTCCCAAGTCATAAAAATCTCGTATCTCAGATTAAACATGATTTTGTCCCACCCTCTTTGTTTTTTGATGATGGAAGCATAAAGAAGACAACAGCAGCTGCCAAGTGTAAAAGAACCATCAGCATATATCATTGATGGCATGGATCTTCTTCAAATGCTCAATGATTCAGCCTTTCAAACGTTCAATGACCTGGGTGAGTGTGTCTGGAAAAAGATCGCAATTTTAATGGGAAAGGAAGGTCACAGCTGTGTCGTTATAGTTTTTGATAGATATTACCACCAACACTCAATCAAAGATCTTGAAAGACAAAGAAGAGGCACCAAGATGGGCATCCTAGCACCAACCTGGATGAGCTGAGGTGTCAGCAGCAAATCTACCCCCAACAGAAGATGGCTTCCAGCAACATGTGCTGAGAGCCGTGTACCAAACAGTAGTGTGGCGTCACAGCCACCTGGCCAAACCTCTTCTCTGGAACCCAGTTGGTAGAGGATGGAGGCTCAGAGAAGGTGGCTGCATTTAATCTGTGATGTTCCAGAAGGCACCAGCACCTAAAGGAGTTAGAGACCTCACCCACCTCTACTGTAAAGATGGAAACTGCACCAATGCCACCAAATGCCAGTGTCTTTCTGTGGGCTTGACCTGCACAGGGTTTTGCTCTTGCCCTGACTGTCCAAATATGACCCACTTTGTCACTGGTGACAATGTGGATGAGTGGTGTGTTTCAGTTGTAACATCATGGGGGGTTGACCCCAAAATGTTTCAAGAGGGTCTGGCTGCAGGCTTTCACTTGCACTCTCAGACTTGCACACTCAGACATTTGTACTTCCGCTAGTGACATCACTTGCAGTCTTTATTTTTTATTTTGTTTATTTTTTTTATTACTTTTCGTTTGAATTTCCCAACATTTTATAAAGCCAGGTTGTGAAGACAAGAAAAAAGAAACTAAATTACAATGTCACTTGCAATTGCTACTTGAACTCTCCGCTACCTGTGACATCACTTGCAATCAACACAAATCGTGCATGTTGCCAATGGAGACAAGACGCTGTGGTGGTGATTAAATTATTAAAACTAATTTAGTACTATAACGTACAGGGTCCTGCAAGAAAAAGACAAGATCTGCAAATCCATGGCCAGAACACCAGAATATGAACATTTGCATAAAGTCTCTAGCTAAGCATAGAAAAAAAAACACTTAACATGGCTTAATATATTAAGATGCTATTAAAATATCAAATTAAATGTACAGTTCATTAATATAAGGAATATGTATATAGTATTTTCCTCACATACCGCAAAATGTGGCATAATGGACATAGATGAGAAAGGCCAAACTCATGCTTCTCTACTTTATTAAAATACATAACTAATATGTACAGGCAAGCATGTGAGCCCAGAATAAACGAAACACGCAAAGTTTCACATTAAGCATTTTTCCATATAGAATAAACTGTCTACAACTTGTTTATATCACTGTCTTTGTCCATTAACCTACATTATGTGTTTTATTTATAATGATTTTCTATAGGAGGAAAACGTTTAATGTACAATTTAACGCACTGCGTTCTGTACTCGTCTGCTTGCCTGTACGGAGTTGATCCTTTAAAATCACTTAATGCATAATGCCCGTTCATATTTGCTGGTCTGTATATACTTAGAGTCAACAACAAGACATATAGGCTAGCCTAGGCCTACTAAATTGTCTTTATCATCTTAGTCTGTTATTAGGCCACATTAAGCGTTATTGTATGGGAGGACAAAGTTTGCACATTGTGTTCATAGCCATCTGCTTGACTTGCAGTACATTGAATAATAACTTTATATCGAATTTGATCTTTTAATTGAACTTAATGTGTCTGAATACATTATGCCATATTAAGTGTTAGTTTTTTTCTACAGGAGGAAAACGCTTAACGAAAGACTTTGTGCATTGCGTTCATATTCTGCTGTTCTGTGGCCAAGGTCTGTGCTTGTCTTTTTCTTGCAGGACCCTGTACATTATAGTACTAAATTAGTTTTAATCGTTTAATCACAACCACAGCGTCTCGTCTCCATTGGCAACATGCACGATTTGTGTTGATTGCAAGTGAAGTCACAGGTAGCGGAGAGTGCAAGTAGTGATTGCAATTGACATTGTAATTTAGTTTATTTTTTCTTGTCTTTGCCACATGGCAACTGTTATAAAATGTTGGGAAATTCAAACAAAAAGTTATCAATAAATAGAACAAAATAAAAAATAAAGACTTCAAGTGGCCTTGCTAGCAGAAGCAGTGTCTGAGAGTGCAAGTGCAAGTCTGCAGCCAGACCCTTCTCCAACGGTCCCCAAAAGCAGTTGATGTTCCAAATGGTTGCTGCTAGAAAATAAACTAAACAGCCTGAGAAGACAGGGCTCATTTCCCCAAAGAGTGTTTGTTTCTTTAGTTAGATTGCCATTTGTTTTATTTAAGACAGTAATTTAAGTTGTATTGTGTGAAGTTAAGTTATAGTTTTATTAAAAAGTTCATTAAGTTAAAACTCCTGGTCTCCTGTTTGTGCTATGGTAAGGTGTTATCTTTCGATTTCAATCTTTGTTTCCATATAGTACAAGGTGCCATATTAAATATTTTTTGATGTCTCTTATATTTGAATTTCTCAACATTCTTCTCACCACTGGTAATGAATGGGTTTGGACTCAATTATGTCAGTGTTCCATTTTCATTCATTTTGGACACATCATACATTGAGTGACAGAACACTTCTCTTTTATCATATATTTACATATTTGGTATTGCTGGATTCAGCACAACCCCACCTTTCCAACAAGCCATCATATGTGTTTCTATGATAATGCCAGGCAAAGCAAGCACAAAGTAAATGAAAACATTCTGCATAGATATTAAATTTGTGCATGTCCGCTTATTTTAGATATGTGTTTACATGTGTCTATTTATTCCATACATCAAGATATTCACATCCAGTCTTTTCTAGTAGTTAAATCAACTTCCTGACTACAAACATGTCAAGTTTCAAAGCTCTCAGAGCTTGTGTGATTGATCTGCATTAGTTTATATGCCTTAACTCCCATACGGACAGGCTATATTTTAGTCCTTTATTGGTTTTGTGGTGTATAACAATATCTGTTAATTTAACAATCTTAGCAGTAAAATATTTTAGCCAAGAATCCATTTCATATATGGGAGACCTTAGAGATGAAGAAAAACATTGCTGGGTTTAGTTCTACCTCCGGTAGGGGTATCTCGAAAATTCAGGGGCATTGTCACTAGCCTACTAGTTCTGTTCCAGGTCAAAATGGGAAGAGAGAGGTTTTCTCCACATTTAAAACAGCGATTAAAACCGCCGTTGAGATGATTTAAACTGACGTTAAACGCCCGTAATAGTTCTTGCATTACAGTCCTTCTATTTTCCATCTTGTAAAACATTAGACGACTTTCCCCATCCGCACCATTCCTGTAAATAGATCTGAACCGCGGATGCTGAGGTCTAACCGTCATACCTTCACTTGGTCAGCAGAAGTTTATTTGATGAATATGTACCTTTGCACACTTGACGATAACTGTAATCTTTTATTGATGCTCCTGTAATGCCTTATCGATTTACAAGTGTGCAGTGTGACACAAAACAATTTGAATTAGGTGATGAAGGGAGACAGTGGCCTTCTGAAACATTATTAACAGCACACGCACACACCTAAACACACAGACTGCTTTTGTGTGCCCTAATGAGAAAACAGTGAAGGGTCTTATTCACACAGCTTTATTGTTGTAGGAGCTTATTCTGGCCTTTCTTAGAGCTCTTTAGCTGATCACCATCAGGCAAACAGCTGACGCTGAGGGCCTGAAGAGGAACGGCTGCTGTTTGCCATCATGTTGAGCCTGTCTAAGTGCTTTGTACCCTGTTCTGGTTAAAAAGGGGACACCATTGGTTTCTTGTGAGCATTTACGGTCGGACATCAGGAGAAGCAGTTTCCCTGGTTGAGGGTTCATAGGTCTTGTGTTAGGAAAAGTGTTCCTAGTTTGTCTAGATCGGGCGTTTATGCTGTCTGTTATTTGATCAGACTAATATTTCAGCACAGACATGGTAACTAGCTGTTAAAAAACGTGCTGTTTTAAAAATAGCATGTGTATGTGTTAACATTACTAATCTCTGGATGTTCGTGTATCTGAACCTCAGAATCCAGCATCCTGGAGAGACATGGACGACGCTCACTCTACTCCCTCAGTCGGCACCCCAGGACCCTCCAGCGGGGGACATGCCTCTCAGAGCGGAGACAACTGCAGTGAACTAGGTAGGAAAGCCTGTCAATTTTGTTATTACATCATAACATGCATTGTTGAAAACGCTTTATGCTGTCATCTTAATTTGTAATCCAGTCATCAAGTAGTATTTTGTCTTAAATTGTGTTTCTACATAAGAATATCCTATCTGAATCAACCTGAAGCATGATATGATTTGTTGAAAAGACTAGCACTGTCATCTAAACTTAATGACATCTTAATGTTCATACATAACATACTGGAAAAATGCTAACCTAAAAATGTTGACATCTATGTTGATTTTTTCAAGTGTAAATCTTATTAAATATAACTGAATTTATATAAAAAATGTGTTAAACAGCTCTTATACACTTGCAGCTCATATTGCACATATTCTATGTAGGTATTTGCAGGGTTCAGTGTTTTAAATTCATATTTTTGAATGCCTATGGGTGTAAACAGTGTTTACTAATCAAAGTCATGTGTCATTGTTCGTGTCATCATTGCGATGGTTCACTGAGCCGGTTTTACGATTTTCCTGTGGACACAATAGGTGTTTAATGTTCTTGAAAGGTTAATGGTCTATTTTAATTGACCAGATCTTCCATTTGCATGTCACATTTTTTTTTTTCTTCTTCTTAATTTATATTGCAACCTGCCACTCCATATTTATTGTCCTTTAACACTGTTTACCTTCTTGGGGAATTTTTATTTAATTACTTAAATTTTTTTAACGACCAGTTTTTGTATAATTGCTTCAGTTAAAATTGCCTTCAGGGTTTCTCGCCTCCTTTTAACCATGAGACATCCATAGCCTGACCATTATGCAGCACAAAGCAGGATGTTCTGCAAGACAAGAGAAACCAGAACCGAAGACCAGCAGCCAGATTGTAATTATTTAACAATTCAGCCTTAGCGTGAAAGACATCTTTAAAATGTTTGGCATAGCAGCAATGCCAGTAGTGTTTCTGCAGTGCCACTCGCTATGAAAGAGAGAAAAGCATCAGGGTGGCGGCATTTTCCCCACACCAGGCTTTTTTTAAACAACAGTGGGAGGACATCCAAGGCCCACGGCCTTTTGACCTCAAAGAGCGTGCATTGAAGAAGGGGAAGAGGAATGACCCCTGCCGGCTTGAAGGACAGAGCACTTCAAATACCGGTCACAATAGAGGGTTGATATCTGGGGTGATCAGAGGCAGAGCTTGGGTTAGGATCAGGGACATCTACCTGCTGCTCCTCCAGGAGCCACTTTGGATCGCTGTTCCTCCCTTTATCATTCAAGAGATTGGTAAAGCAAACACCTTTTCCATTACAAGTGAACGGGGGGTGTTACGTCAGTCACCCAAACCCGAGTCCAAGGGATTACCGGGCTCTTCAAAGCACCTGTCTCTTGTAGGGGGGTCCCTTTGTTGCCTTCACATCAGTAGAAGTTGCTCTTGTTGAGAAACCTTCATGCTAGGTTAAGAAGGAAAGAGATGTGCTCCCGAAGGTTTTTAAGATCTGCTGACTCACCTCAGGGTGGGTTCGGGATGGTCGTTGGGGGGGTTTTCCACAGCTATCCTAAACATGTGCGTGTTGGTGGGAGTGCAGAGCCTAGGAATGTCCATCACAAAGGCCGAAAGGGAACAAAGGGAAGCTGCAGGACATTCCAGGCCAGTGTTCACCTCGAAGGCTGCTGAAAGACACAGGCTGAGACAGGATGTTTACATCTATATCTGAACCTCCAGTGGAGGTTAAATCCCAGCATGATGTATAGTGGACCAACAACAAGTGTCAAGAGCCGATGCCTCTGCGTTTTAGCCGTCGATACCACCCAACTGTGGTCCAATCCCATGGTCCTCCAGATCATATCATGGCCACGGGGGACAAGAGGATAAGAGCATCTAATCAATATGCTTTAAGCGAAACGATTAGCGAGAACAAAATCATCTGCGTTCGTCCAGTAATTATCCAGTCTGTTGCGTCCAGTAGTCAAAATTATGGCCCCTTTGGAGAAGTATAGTTCGTGATAGATTGAGGTCATGGCGAGCTCATTAAGCAAGCAAACAGGATTTATTCTGTGATGCGTGCTGGGTGGCAGTCATCAGACCCGGCTAGTTTGCGCCGGGCCCCTTTGTCTCCGGGACATTCATCTATCTCCCGTTCATCTAATTACCAGCGTTTTAGCTTTGGACCTTGTCATCTCTCAGACGCTGAAGGTACCGTGATGTGACACGGATGCCGTCAGGGTCGGCTTGAAGGATGTGGGAAACCGGTCAAAAAATGTGCTTTGTTTTATATGCATGTCTCCGCAGAAACCAATCAGAAGTTTCGCTTTATACGTATGAGGGAAAGTGAAAAAAAATGGAGCTAGAAGCCTCTTCTTCTCCATGTCTTAGGGTGCTGTCTTTCCCTAAACAGCCTGAGGGCTAACTCCAGCCTTCCTCCAGGCTGCTCTGGCCCCCCTCTGCGCTGCGTGTGCAGACTCCGGGTTCGGGGAGTGAGGTAGGGCTCAGGGAGCTGCAGAGAGCAGCAGCCTTTAAAGAGAGTGCAGTCACACAGGCTGCATGGGCCAAGTTGCCAGGGAACAGTCAGAAGCGATTAGCGTCGGGTTGGATCAGCCCTGCGGCCTTCGTTTTCTGGAACAGGAGGAGAGAGGCTTGAGGAGGGGGGGGGGGGGTGTTGAGTCTTCCTTAGATGTAAGGATCTCACCCAGCTCTCTTTATCTATCATTTTCCTCTTTTCTTTTCTTTTCCTTTCTTTTTTTTCTTTTCTCACTATAATTTCACCTTTCACTTTTTCTTACCTAGAAGTCATCAGTTTTTATACTTTACAGTTTATACTATAGTTTTTGTTCTTTTTTGTCATTATTTAGCACATATTGGATATTTTATATTTTTAAATACACTGAAAACTTTTTTTTCTTATTTCCTTTTTTATACAGTTTCATTTTCAGTTTTTACTTTTCTTTAATGTGTTACTTTTTAAGTTTTTATTTTTTTTAATTTGAAGGAAAAAATCACCTTACATATTCACTCATTATTGTTCCATTTTATAGTCATATTTTTTTCTTTTGATATTTGAATTTTATTTACACACTTAAAACATCTATTTTTCTCATTTATTAGAATATCAATTTTCATATTTAATTTTCTTCCCTTTTCAATTCTTCCAAAATATAAAATATTATTAAGTATATTACTAAATCTTGTCAAGAGTTGCTAACATTTCTTGCTATTTGATTTTTATAAACAAACCAAAAACTTATTTTCTGTAAATTCCATTTCATTGTTCAGATTTTTTAAATAAACCCTTTTTGTCTCAGGCAGTGAAGTCTGTGATCAACATGCAAACTCCTGAAAGCACAATGAGAAGAAACAGCAGTCTGTGTTGTGTAGAGACAGACAGTGAGAGACCACTGCCCTGCCCTTGACTTGCATTTTGATTATGGCATCAGTCAGCCAGCCTGAAGTCCATCTACCACCCCCCTTCTTATATTCAAATGTCATTATTCATTAACTGAAATATTAATGCATGAATATGGCGCATACAGTCGCCTTTGATTGATGCATCCCCAAAAACAAGGAGACACAGCAGGGCCAATCTTAAGAAAAGTAGGGTTCCTGTCCCGCCTCCGGGGAGGAGTCCCTCAGATACATTATTCACACACCCTCCGGGCAGGCTTTCAAGGCATCTCTACCCTCAGGGCAAGAAAAATAAGCATGACTGTTAAAAGTAAATCATCTTGCCTGATGCACAGTTAATGGAAGCGGGAGAGAGAGATAGAAAGAAAGAAAGAGATAGGAGGGTGGGGAGGAGGACAAGACGGAAACCTTAGTTTAAAAGCGGCCTCCTGCCTGGCTCTGATCTTAAACTAGATTGGATGGTAATGGAATGAAAGCAGGCTTGATGTTATCAGAGAGCTCACAGTTCAAAATGCATTGTTTGTTAAGCATCAATTGATCTTACAGTAAATGCCTTATTCACGTCATGTCGGAATTACCGTAATTACGCATTTTCGAATAGTAAGAAGATAAAATAAAACATAAATCACGTACTATCAAACTCTCATTTACAAGTTAGAGACTAGTATTTTTTATGAACGCTTCGACTTCTCACATTTGACAATGTAAAATAAATAAAAATAGTTAAAAGTAGTTAAAAGCAATTTTATGCATTTCATTTTTTCTAAAATCTTTTATATATATATATATATATATATATATATATATATATATATATATATATATATATATATATATATATATATATATATACATAACATTTTATTTAAGCCAGTCTGTATGCATTTATTTATTTATTTTTAATAGGTGATATATATATATATATATATATATATATATATATATATATATATATATATATATATATATATATATATATACCTAGTTATTTTCAATTAAATATTGTTAACATTTTACACCTACATAAAGCTAAATATATAATATAAGTATAATATTGTTAATTTGAGAATGATATGAATATATATAGACACACACACACACACACACACACAAACAATTGAGCATTCATTCCTATGCAAAATTATATATAGTACTAACAACATTGTGGTCAAATGTTGGATTCCCAGAGATCGCATGAGCTTCATTAAATAACTGAAATATGCTTTCAATCATATTCGGTGTATGTTTAGAACAGGTGTTTTGAGGAAATGACGACTGTATCTATCTGCAGTGTTTGTACGTGGCCACTAACTAAACTTAGTGCAGTGAGGCTACTGTAAGTGGTAAATTAGCGCTTTAACATCATTCTGTCCCTGCGCTGTATACCAGTTTCTAACGGTTTTCTCAACAACCACTAACAGGCTTTGCTTTATTTATGTTTTTCCCAAGTTTTTTTGACTTTATTTTGAGCGCTAATTCAGATCAGATATTCTCTTTGCAGTGCCAGGTCTCCATTCCCCATTCAAGCATAGAGCTTGGACATTCATTACCCCATGTCAAAGACAGAGCTCACATTGAATTAATAGCACTGGGGTTGGTGCAGAGCTTTCCTCGAGATCTCTGACATTGAGACAGCGAGAGAGAGAGCGGGAGAGATCTCGCTCTGTTGATTAGCGTTCTCTCTCACTGCATGGATACTCCTGCTCGCCGCGGTCCTTGTGTTACTGTTGCTAATCAAAACAGGCCCCCCTGCGTGGCTCTTTCACATCGTGTTTGTGAGAGGCACTGGTGATCGGTCTGAATAAACAACTGAAGGTGATGTTTTATCTCATTAAAGTGACTTTCTTCTTTTGCTTTTTCTCTCTCGCCCTGCTTCCACGCTGTTGTTTATCAGGAGATGGTTTGGATAACAGCTTGGCATCTCCGGGAACAGGGGACGAAGACGACCAAGACAAGAAACGGCAGAAGAAGAGAGGAATCTTCCCCAAAGTGGCGACCAACATCATGCGGGCGTGGCTCTTCCAGCATCTCACGGTAAGACGCTCTCAGATCTTCCGGACGGAAGTTGGAAGCCTTTGGAAAACAAGGCAGAGAGTCCAACCGCGTCTCTTGGCGAATTAGCTCAATTCCACTGTTTTCAGCTCAGCGACCTGCATCCAAACTGCATTAAAACTAGCAGGGTGTGTTATTATCTGTCTCTCGGCCCTCCCATCTATTTCGCTTGTCAAAACCAAGCGCCCTATTTGCCCAGGGGTTGAGTACGTTTCCCCAAAACTTTCAGATTTTGGGTTGATTTGTGGCATTCTCAACCTCCTCGAATTTCGACACATTTTCACCGGTCCACATCCTCAAATTCCCACCATTCTCTTGCGTCTTCCTGTTTTCCATTCTCTTTCAGAATTCCAGCACTTTCTAAGGGCTACACAGGTCCTGTACACATAGTAATCCTTTCCCTTTTACCCACCTTTAGAGTTTAGAGATAAAAAAGAGAGCCTAATTGAATTATCCTCTCTCTGTTCCCAGCTCCTTTTCAGAGTGATTTGTGAAGCAAAAGTGTTTCCCATTGCAGGATGTGTCTTCTGACGAAAAGGTTTTAAAGGGGACTTTGGCCTCTGAATGGCCCCCATTGCAACACCCAGGCGATCATGCATTCATTTGGGGTCAGGGCTGAATAAAAGCTGCAGGATTACGTTTTGTCGGGTTCTACTTTGAGCCAGTGTGCGAAGTTTGAGATGGGGGGGCTCTTACATATGGTCTAAGCCTCCATCTTTTGTGACCTATTCAGAGGTCCGCGATAAAGACCCCCTATGCTGCCAATCTTAAAGAAAGGTGGAACATTAAGATTCAGTGGAACATTACAGTTATAACTGTTAGTTGCACCGGGACGAGATAGAGAGATCTCCTTTGGCATGCAAATGGGGACGAAGAGGGGGCATCTTAATAGACATAAATGGAACTCATGTGAATATGAGTGATTGTTTAAAAGCGAGCTTGCTTCAGTCTTTTGAGCATGTGGGTTTCTTGCTAAATTTTAGAGAACAATCGCAGTGCAACCTGCTGAGAGCTTTGTGATAAGAGTTTAAAGATGGATCCCAGAGCACAGCTCGCAGTCGACTGTCACTGGGTTGTGTAGAAAAGGGGGCGGAGCTTACAGTCATTCATCAACACAATGACAGCTAGCAAGCCAGGAGGCGAGCAGGGAAATCTCTGTCAGTGTGTGAGAGAGAGGGAACGAGACATGTAACAGGACTCATCCCTCACCACTGACCACGGGAGGTGAAGCCGTGACAGTGCCAAAATTGGTGTACACCCACGACCCTGCGCTGTCTATACATTCACCCCTGCCTGCCATCTGCTGCCCTCCCTCTGCACTCACAGTGAGAGCAAGAGGATCAGGGGCCAGGGGCCACCACGGGGCCACCAAGGGCCAAGCCCTATTCAACCCTAAACAAAACTCTCCATTGTCTCTCTTTCACACCCACTCGATCATTTGTCAAGTAATGTCAAATAATGTCAAACAAAACCACGAGCGCTCAGCCAATAAGACGCAGGGAAATGCTCAAACTCGGGGCTGCATCTGGGAAGTCTATCATACATAACGATGTAATTTCCTGAAAGAGTCATATGGGATCCACGTTTTTGCCCGCAGTCTCGCATGGGGCGGGTAGACTTGACACTTGAGGTCATTAGTCATTTAAACAGATTAGTTGTTAAGAAAAAGTCAGGTCATCTTGATTTGCTTTATTGATGAAGACTGCGAGGAGAAAAACACAACTGTAAAAAATGAAGACATTTGCATGTTCCATTCGTTATCCCTTTATGGATCATCGGAGAGCAGTGTTATTAACTGCAGAAGGTGTTTACACATTAATATAATTTTTCTTGTTGACTCTGTCTTGCAGCACCCCTACCCATCAGAAGAGCAGAAGAAGCAGCTAGCGCAAGATACAGGCCTCACCATCTTACAAGTGAATAACTGGTGAGTAACCTTTGACCTTTGACTTTTGACTCGCCAGCTTGACCTCTCAGTTAAGAAGTCGGGGTTAGGGATCTCTAACATGTCCATTTCAAGTCCGGTGATCCTGATTTCTCACACTATTATAAGACGCTGTTCAAAGCCCCAATGAGACAAATAAAAGTGAGAATAGGAGCAATGATGAGGTTTGCCCAGGGTCTCAGAGGGACTTTTAGAAAAGTTGTCAAATGTTATGTCGGAGCATTCCGGAATGCTGTTCGGTCACCAGAGTTCTCCTTAACGTTTATTCATTTTGTAACCATATTGTTGTAAAATATGTTATTGAATTACACAAATGTGGCACTGAGTTTATGTATTTTTCTTAGAATGTGAATGTATGATATGGAGGATTGCAGATTGAGAAAACTCTTTCTATATATTTGGTTGAGATTTAATATTCCTAAGAAGACAATTGGTATATACTATTATTGCCAATACAAATAACGAGAATTTAAAATTTTAAGTTTTAAATTTAAGTTTAGTTAAATTTACATTTTAAGTTAAAAATCTAGATTTTCTTTCCCTCTTTCATGACATTTGTATCTCTTTTTTTTATTCTTTATGCATTGTAAATTATATAACTTATATACTTAGAACGTTTTAATTTCTGATAGCATACTCAGATAACTTTAATATCTCTGCCTAAATACATGAAAAGAATTTGGCTTTAATTATATATTTATGTATATTTTTAGTTTATTTTCAGAATTAAGTTTTACATTTAGTTTCTTTTCCTTTTTTAAATGCATAATTCTGTAGCATTTACACCATACAATTTAGATAGTTCTGTTTTCTTAGTTTATCAAATATACTGCCATATTAACATTCATTTTGGATAGCATGCACTACTACAATCAACACTATCAGTTAGCAGACAACTTTTGTATTATTTTACTTTTTAGCTTTGTTTTCAATGTATTTTAACATGCTATTATGTGTTTACTGCAACAAAATAAGGCGCTCACAAACATTTGGCTAAGAATCATTGTCTATGAGTAAGTCCTTCCCCCAGTGCGTGTCAGGGGCATTTCCTACCTCTCTGTTACGAGCTGCTGAAGCATATTAGTGTCTGAAAAGCAGTTAGGCTAATCATACCCTGAGGCTACAAGGCCAATGCTATATCAATTGAATATTTATTGAGCAATGACCCCTTTACTTGATTCGCTAATATATTGCAGCAAGAAGCACAATTAAAGCAAGCCTTAAAAACAGAGGTTATCTTTAGACTCGCAGAGGAAAGGAAAAACACACCACAAATCAAATAAATCTATTAGTTTTGATCATCTGCTACTAGAAATCTAGATATAGCTTTCTCACACGCAATTTGTAAAAGGTGGTAAAATCTCTTTATTAACAAAACCTCCGCTTGTTTACATTATAAATTAGACTATTTCTTTGGTCCGGCGCTAAAAGAGTACATTAGCTTTTTTGTGGACTCCTGACAGGTCCATTAACCCAACGGCCCAGGAGAAATCGCACTGCATTAAGGGATATTTTGCAGTAAATCATAGCAAAAAGCTTGCAGTAGTAAAAGTCCAGAGTGTTTAAATAAGAGTAAAATATACTGTGGGCGGTCAGTAATATAAATAGATTTAGTAAATGTGTTCCCTGTCTTCTCTTTGACAGGTTTATCAATGCTCGAAGAAGGATTGTGCAGCCCATGATTGATCAGTCTAATAGAGCAGGTAAAGTGATGGCTTATTTTATACCGTCTTTACAATCACTTTATACACAATTTGAGCATATATCTCATATAAGTTGTGTTTTTGTGTGTTTTAGTAAGTCAAGGAAGCGCTTACAGCCCTGATGGTCAGCCTATGGGCGGCTTTGTGCTTGACGGCCAACAACACATGGGTCTCCGGCCTGGCGGTATGTTGCACTTTTTGATTATAATCGCACGTTTGTCATTTTTAGTGCTGTTATAAAAATGCTGAAAGTTTTATTGTTCCTTAATTTCCTATCTCCATCTCGCAGGTCCCATGGGAGGAATGGGTATGAACATGGGTATGGATGGACAGTGGCACTACATGTAAATGCCTCCCCGCTTCCCAAACCATAAACGTAAGAAAACGCTTTGCTATTTAGAACATCCCCTCTCTTTCTCCTTTCACTCGGCGTGTGAAATCTGATTATGGTGGCAATTCGCTCTCTGACGACACCCCCCCCCTCTCACGCACACACGCGCACGCACCTTCCTCCCCGGCTCCATCTTCGCTGCCTGTCTCTGACAGTCCACAAATCAAGACGTATCGCTCGCCGCGGGCGGCCTGGCATGGAGAATTTTATTTAATACCCACACTGTGCTGCCCAATGAGCCCCTCCATAATGACACTTACCTTGATTAATAGAGCTCTTTATATGTAAATAGGCACCGCATCCAGTTCTCCAATCGTGCCAACACAGCCCTTTCCACTCAAATAACAACCTCAGCCTCTGCTAATGAAGGGAGAGGAGCGGGGAGGTGAGCGGAGGTTAACACCCCCCACCGAAGCCTCAGACACAGAGATACCAGGAGCTCTGGCTTACATGCAGACTAAATAATTTCCAGACTATTTAATCCTACCTTTTTTGATTGAATTATCATCGAGTCGTTACTGTAATTGCATCATTTAGAGGAATGTTTCCCCGTCCGTAATTCGCTCTGGTTAAACACCATATGCTGGTGGATCGTTGGGATCATTATGAAGATCTGTTTTCCTGCGTAAAGCGGATAGAGACACATTTATGATTTTAGAGGCCGGTGTATGCTTTTTCAAAGGTATATTTTGAATTGGGAGCAAGTTAAGTTTAATTGACAGCATTTGTGGTTGATAATCATACACACACACACACACACACAAATAACTTATTTGAAAATAAATACAAATTAAGGAAAAATTGAGGATACAGTAAGGCATTTACACTCTTAAAAATTAAGGTTCTTTATTTGATATAATGGTTCCATAAAGATCTTTTAACATCACTGAAGCTTTCCATTGCATGAAAGTGGATATATATATATATATATATGTGTGTGTGTGTGTGTGTGTATATGTGTATATATATATATATATATATATATATATATATATATATATATATATATATATATATATATATATATATATATATATATATATATATATATATATAAGCTGTAGTCAAGTAGTCAATTTTAAGGGTTGCTTTATGGTGTAAGATGTTACATGTTGAAAAGGTTGTTAGCAATTTGTTCACGTTAAAATCAAATAAACGTGTACTGTCTATATCTTGTGGCTATACACTTTTTTTTAAGTTGTACATCTTATTGGAGTTTAATGGAGTGTTTTTTTTTACAAAAACATTATTTCCGTCTTTCTACTTCAAATTTTCCAAATTTAACTCAGTGTTGCTGTTTATTTGGAATTATTTGTGAAATATCCTATCAGTTTCTGCGTGAACTACTTTTTTGCAGTGTACTACTGAATATATATATATATATATATATATATATATATATATATATATATATATATATATATATATATATATATATATATATATATATATATATAATCAGCACATACCCAGAATAATCCTTTTTATGCTTTCACAGTGCAGATGTAAAATCTCTTAATATTGTATTTTTCACTCTGGGTTTTAGGTTTTGATGGTGGCCTCAGGAATAGTCCCAGTGCTGGCCAGAGGCATGAGGAGTCACGTCACATCCATCTTCACCTGATCATGCCCCTGTCCGATCACCTCCTGTCTTCACACGACCTCCCAAATCTCTCACGGACCCCTCATCATCTGGCCATCATATCTCCAGCCAAAGGACTGTCTGCAGGAGCACCAACATTACAAAAACAGACTTGAAGCATTTGTGCCAAAAGAGAGACTTCTGAAAAGACAATTGGAGATCTTTTCTTTTTAAATTATTTATTTATTCTTGTTATACCGTCAAGATCACGGGGACCACACCATATGTGCACTTTTGCTCAACCACAGAGTGGCCGCCCCAGACGCAGATATCCCATACCTCCTCGTGCACAAGTGCACATGCTCATATTAAATGCATTTAAATGTGGAATGAAGTAAAAGATGCTAAAAGCCCTCAAGAACTGATATGTGAGCGTATGATGTATTTTTTATTTTGGGAAATATTCTATGTTTGGGTTTGTGTTATTGACTAGTTTTTAGACCTTTGCATTTATGATTCTACAAAGATTGAAGGAAATCATTATGGCACACATCTGACACAAATTCCAGTATGTCAAACCACAAAGTCTTCCCCACATTCGAAAAGCATTGCGTTTATTTGTTGATTTGGAGAGCAACAGTGGTTTTGTAAGGCTAAATATGCCTGGAGGAGTTTTGAAACCACTAGAGATGTTCATTGTACATAGTTATGTAAATGTTATTTGTAAAACACATCAATGTCAAATAGGCATTCAGTCGAGATCCTTTAAAAATGGAGATGGGGTATTGTTGTACGTTTTGGTCCGTTCTCACTCTTGCTTTTCTCTCTGGAAAAAGTCGAGTATATGTTTGTTGATGTACTGATAAGCTTGATCGATCCTCCCGCTCTGTCCATTTTCCTTTTAGGAGTATTTTAAAGCAGTATAGTATTTCTACACAGTCAAAAGTCGAATTCTTGTAATAAATGCTTCATTTTCAAAATGTTAAATCGCTTGCTTTGAGTGTTATTTCATGCACTGAATCGAAACCCTGACGTCATATGCAGTTCAAATCAATTTTGGCTATAGATAACAATTTTTATTTTGAAGATAAAATGCAACTGTGCTACAACGTATTTATATAATCATTAAATAATTTGTCCGTTCAAAAAAATGAAACGCGAACCCAGTTATCTCAAAAATGACTTTGCATGAGTAAATATCAGACGTGTGCATCAAGCAATTATAAAACAAATCACCATAGGCTACAAAAACCGAGAATTTTCCGACTGCATAAACACAGTCTCCTCAAAGAGGAAAAAGAAAGTGTAAAATAATCATTTCATAACCGCAGCTATACTCCCTGAGACCATCTTAGAAGATATTAAAATTTGTGTAGAGCTCTTTTGTAAAATGTTTGAGGCAACATGTGCAGAAATAAATCACATTAATTCAATATTTCCAAATCAGGCGGCTGTACCGCGTGTAATTTTTCAGGAACACAAACCCCGCGCGCTTCTTCATCTCCAGCATCTTTTAAACGCAATTTGGCGGTGACATTTTCAAATGGGTTTTCTCATGCTGTTTGATATCTTAGCTAAGACTGCTCCTGCAGACGTTTCCCTGCTTATTTCGACCTCCAGTTTGTGTTTCTCTAGCCTGCAGTACTGGTGAGAAAATGCTGTAGTTTGGTGGTCATTTATCAATGTCAGCGGCGTAACGATCTCACTGCAGTATTGATGAGGAGAATTACGCTGCTGGAGGAGAAGCCACCGGCACAACAATACCTGCAATAACGCGACGCCCAATGCCCTTGCGTTTCATCTCATTCCTTTCGATAATGGAATTATTTTAATAAGACCTTCCAATCCGTTTTGTTTCTCCTTCTTTTATTTTCTTTTTTTTATTTTATGTCGACCGCTGAACGTATCCAGATATAGCCTAGGCTAGTTACGTTCGAAAATAAAATGCTAGTTTTAGTGCACAATTCGTTCAGGACGGCATAACATATCTTATATGTACAGGAAGGCTATTTCTGTTGGCAAACAAGGTATTATAAAATGTGTTTCACCTCATAAACCATCTAAAATTTATTTTAAACCAAACATTGAATTGTTCTTGCTGTTTTAAATCACAAATAGCGAGTATTTAGCTACTTATAAAGCAACGTTTTGTAAGGATGTTAAGCGTAGGATGTGTTTTTGTAAAATAAAACTTTGGTATCTGGAATGTAAAAACAAGTTTAAAGCTGCATTGTTATCTCGAGCACAGCCAGAGTGTTGATATAGATAACTGAAATGCTGAGTGTGTATATCTTGGTCAGAGATAAATTCGTTGTGAAAGCTGCCGGAAACAAGAGCACAGCTTAATGAAATATGGGTCATTCTTCCCACACCGAGCAATATATACTACATAAAATGAAGCCAACAATCCACACCCAGCTAATATTAGTCAATTTATTTACACAACGGCGTAAAAAAATAAAAATAATTAAAAAAAATTCTAAAAAAGACATCGAACAAGTATCGTAGTGATCATACGAAACGGACTTAATATTGCCTAGCCTAAGTACATTAATAAATATGCCTTATATATTTTTTATATGCTAAAAATAGTTTATTTAAAATACTGTTCATGGGCTTATTCGTCATTTTACTTACTAGAACATAATATTTTCTTTTCTTTATTTTGCCACAACAGATTTGTGGTGATTTTCTGGGGTTTTCCTCTCTGGCTGGTTTCCCTCAGCATTGATTTGGAACCATGTCCTGCTGTAAAAACTGAACTGAAGTGAATGTTACGACTGAAGCAAAGGCGATGGTCTCTAATGGTGTGTCATCATGCCATAAATGTAATCACAACTGGTGCAACTAGGTGCAATAACATCTTAAACCATGAAATCACAGGCTGTAACTGAATTATGGCAATAATGATTTTACGAATCAGCTTGTCATGGCAGTAGCAATTCCGTACACCCCTCCTCATTTCAGCAATAGTTTACATCTCGCTTTGACTATACAGCCAAGGACTTGTCCAGACCCGCTGAATTTAACTTGTCAAACACAATTTCTATTGTGTATATCTCCTCTCTCTGGATTTCCTGAGTGCTCGTGGTGAGAACCTGGTCCACGTGAGATGTTTATCCCCTGGTTACAGAACAGTCAGAAGGATCGGTGTTTAAATTTGAGACCAAAGGAAATTAGGTGGGGAGGCCTCTCTTCAGCTTTATTTACAGCAGCGCGTGTGCCAAGAGGTCAGGGGTCAAAGTTGAGAACGGGGCCAACGGGAGAGCTATCTTGCTCTTAACACTGATTGTTCCACATGCTTGGAGTTCTGTGCATTCTCTCTTTCAAGTCCCGGGAAGCTGATCAACGTTAAACAGCTCTCTATATGATGAGCAAAAGCAGATCTTCTAATGTTCACGAAGGAAAACAGACTAAGCTTTTGCTGATTGAAGGATGTAAAAAATGTCGAAATAACATCAAAGTATCATTAAAATGATGTCATCTATGATGTCCACCAATCAGAACCCCCATTAAATTAATTGTAAAATGGCAAGTGTGTAATATAAGTGAAGTGTCCCCAAGAAGAAGAAACAAAAATGTCAGATTGAGGATTGCACGCTGCTGAGGGCCCCAGCTGTGGAAGCTGAAGGATTTTCACTTTTATTAAGATCAGAAGGAACTCAATTCGGACAGTTGTGCTGGACAGTGGACCTCAACCATCGGCCAGATGCCTTGGAATTAAAGTGACACATGTCGGTCCAGGTTTTTTCACCTGACAACTTTATTTCCACTTTTCTTTCTTGGATCTGACAGCCTCACACACTGTAGTTAGGGTCTGTTGTGCTTTTAATTCAGCCATTTCAGTGTTTATTTTGATATTTGTTTTGTTCTAGTGTAGATTATTTAATAAAAAATAGGTTATGTGTCCTAGTTGCAATTAACATTTTCTGTTTTAACATGCACACACTATATATATATATATATATATATATATATATATATATATATATATATATCTATATATATCTATATATATATATATATATATATATATATATAGATATATATATATATATATATATATATATATATATATATATGACGACAACAGTAAAGGCATTTGAATTGCTACAAAATATTTATATTGCAAATAAATTTGGTTCTTTTGAACTCACTTTTCATCAAATAATCCTGAAGAGAGAGAGAGAAAATGTATCATTGTTTCCAAAAAGATATTAAGCACAGTTAATAGTAATAATAAATGTTTATTGAGTCACAAATCAGCAAATTATAATCATTTCAGAAAGATCATGTGACAATGAAGACTAGATTAATGTAGTTTTAATACATTTCAAAATATTTAAAAATAGATTTTTTTAAATAATATTTCATAATATTATCATATTTTTCTATTTCTTCTTATTATTATGTTTTTTATTTTATTTTATAATATATTGTATCATTCATTAAATAAAACATTTAAAGAAAAACAATTCAAACCGCAAAAAAAATGTCAAAGACCAAACCTTTGAATTACTTGAGATATATATATAAAAAAAAATGTTTTTCTAGTAAGATAAAATTGAGCCTTTCCCTTTAAGTCCCCTGCATCTCAAGTTTTTCTTCCGAGAAAAAGACTTCACCGCATACATCTTAAAAACTCAGATTTACACATCTGCATTCAAACTCTTCAATTTCAATAAGAACTCAAACGTTTTTTTCATCAGAAGTCAAATTTATCTTGGCCATTCTCATTTTATAGCTCTATAATTCTTACTGTAGTGCATGTCAACATTTTTCCTCTCTGTCCAGAGGTTGTCAGCAGAGTTGATTCACAAATAAAACACAACTGAGAACTCCATCAAGTCTTCTGAGCAACAAGGTCTTGTTCTGCAGATCCCTTGTGGATGCTATAGACAAAATATTTTTACATATGGTTTAAATATAGACATCCATTGACTGTTACCCCTTATTCTGTCTGCAATATGTTCCTAATACTCTTTTTTGTGACATAGTGTATCATTTGTGAGAGGAATTGTCACCCCTCTGAACCTACAGAGTAAACAGCACAATCGTCTACAGACTTCAGTTTGGCAACACATTTCAGAAACTCCAAACAATGTTTTTAATCAATGGAGGTGACAGTAAAGGCCACTGCTCATCTGATTGATACTGCAGTTCCTTGAGTCATGTTTGCCATGGTTTGGCCTTACATTTAGAGTGTCATCTATCAGAAGGTGTTTGTGTTAGCAACTGTTCTATTGCCTAATTGCTCGCACATGTGTGGGGTTGCTTGGATTGGGCATATGTTGATAAATTAGATATCGTATATCAGTCTGAATGAGATGATGAATTGTGGGTGAAGGGGTGAAGCGAGATGCATGACTCAAATGTGACTTTGATTATAAAACCAATACGGCTACAGATCACCCAAACACAAACACAATCAAAACATGCACGTCCCATTATGAGCCAAATAATGACTATTAGAGGCTTTTGATTCGTGATTAGTGTTCTATTGAAATGAAATGGAGTGAAGCTAAACAAAAATCTAAGCTAAATGTTGTTTTTTTGTGGTTGTACTGTTAGGCTCTTCTTGTACAGGATAAAAACATACAACCAAGTACACAATCAGTGCTGAAGCAACAAACGCCACCTTCGTAAGTAATCTACACAATCTCAGAGGCCAAGCTAAAGTCTGACCTCTCTCTCTCTCTCCCACACACACACACACACACACACACATACACCTTTCAGGTTAAGATGTCAGTGGGAAGAGAATGTTTCAGGACTCAGCCAGCACATCTGGTTCTGCACTCGGGCCTCAGCGGAGCGGCTTTAGCTGACAGACAGAGGGCCAGGCGGAGGTAAAGTGGGCCCTGGGTGGGGGTCGGGGAGGGGACAGCTACGGTTTGGCCAGGGGACATGACTCCAGTTGACACCTGAGTCAGATTTCTTAGTGAGAAAGACCTGTCCTCCAGGAATTGTCTTCCCACAGGAATACTCTACTGTTCCCATGCACCCTTTACTCTATAACCCCAGAAATCCTAAAAACAGTAGCTATGGTTGGAATTTAAATGTTGTATAATTAATTGTTTGGCTATTTTATTCTTTCTTATAGTTCACCCATATAGTCAGCGTTTTGACAAATGCATATCAATTTATAATTCATGTTATTCTCAAGTTCTGTAACTGGTTACCATTGAATTATTTCTGACAGATTTATTTTGTAAGCAGCCCAACACTGTGTCAAATGCATTTTTTTGAGTACAAACATTCAAAGTGCCCTCAAAATAATAATTACACAAGTACCAGTTGTGTTTATACAAAATTATGTTGAAAAACTCTTTAGATGAACTAGTATGTCACATTATGGTGCATTGCATTTTTTGTAGACTAAGACAACCCACAGTATTTCTGCCTCACACTTTTGACACGCTTATAATAAAACATCCCAATCATTTTTGTCAGATGGTGCTTGGCAATCTGATACTTATACAGTACATCAACCAGCATACAAATGCCATGCATCCATATTATGTTAGCTCAGATGAAAGCCTGTGGTGAGAATCTCACACGGATGAAAAATGTTTTGGCCCTCTGTCTGCAACCAGATCTGACAAGGCCAGAGAAGAGAGGAAGTGCACGCGGACCAGTCTCATCACATAAATCTCACGTGCTGACCCCTAAAAAACAGGGGGGGAAACTACAGAGAGAGATCTTTTCTACAACCTGCCATGACAAAACAGGCATTTTTTCAGACGGCATGGATCCTCTTCATTCAACGTTTTATTAATTTATCATTGCTCTTTTCATCTTTGGTTTTGGTCAAATATGAGGCTGTTGGTTTATATCTCAAGAGTCTCCCCGGAAAACTAGTAAAGGCGTTTTTAGAGAAATAAAAGATGAAAATGTTAGAATGTGAAAAAAATTTATAATAATTGTTAGTGACAGCGTCATCAGATGAAGAAGCTCAGAGCAGCCCGTGGCTATGTGAAGTTCATTTTAAACAAAACACTTCTGACTGTTTGCATAGCAGGCCAAGACAGATATATGAGATAGCCTTTACACGTATTAACGATGTAAACAAGATCTTCTGAAAGTGAGCAATAAGAAGAGTGAACTCTTCATATACACTGCAGATTTGTTTCCACAGTGATGAGTGGTTTTAAAATAACATTAAAGAACCAAAGGCCTCTGAGGGGAATATTTTATTGCTCCGATTTTGCTCTTTCGTCGTTCAGGAGGCTTCATTTGTTTCTTTGAAGTCGAAAATTGTTGTCTCAGATGTTTCTCCTATAAAACCCTTATACGCATATGCATTATATAATAAAAAGACACAAACGTCAACAAACCGAAACAGCCGTTAACTGAATTATTTAATGGGATAGATTGTTTTTGTTTTGTATTAGTGTGTATGACACGTTACACCTTCTATATATTAGTGTTTACTTCAGCTTGTGGAAAGGATTTGATTCGTTAGGTTTCTCTTTACCACCTGTGTTATGGACGTCAGTTTATGTTAAAGGTTCAAAACGGATTTTAGTAGCAGAGTGTGACTTTGCTAATTCTCGCGATTTTCCTTCCCACGGGTATCGCTGTAAAACCGCAGTTACTTGGTCAAGAAGACAAGATGCGAAGCCAGCTTCAGCGATGATTTCATTGGACCTCACATCTCGAGCTGTCTACAGCCATGTTAGCATTAGCCACATCCAATAAGGTTCTCTCAGCAAATCTCTTTTCAGGCCGGAGCATGTGCGAAGACCCTCTGCAGTCACTGAGTGAGGTAAGAAAACAAACCATTGGCGTTAATGGCCGTGAGCCACAGTCCCACGACTGTATATTTACTTATGTCAACTTCAGACGCTGGACACTAATTACATCTATCACGACGATCGGTCGCAATTACTGCACCGAATAAACACGGTCACAGGTTCACGTCCAATCAGAATTGTCATTCAGTCGGCTCCCGAAATCATTGTTATGATTGTTATATGGCATTAGCTAATGGTAAAAATCAGCCGAGACCATCCAGTATGCCAGCGCACTCCAACCTCAATAGGGCGAAGCATTTCTTAATGAAAAAGTAATCTTGAAAAAATCACAGTGCCTAATTTTTTCAGTGCCACACAAACAAGTCAGAGGGGGTGATGAACGAGCGCGCTCTGCGCAGGGTCATCCATCACCTTCGCTGTCCGTTTGCCAGCAGGAACGTGACAGGAACGGTCAAATAACGTTTAGCACACGGGACCCGGTGTTGGGGGGGAGATTACTACTGTCAGGGCCATAATGGATTAGCCTAGGCCAGCCAAGCGGCAGCCAATCAGAAGCCAGCGGCTGCATTAGCATAGCTATCAGAGGGCCAGCCAGTCGGCAACGGGGCAAACTTGATTGACAGATGGAGGTGGCCGCCCGGCAGACATGCAGCCAGACTGAGGCCAAACAGAGAGAAGCCAATTATGGAAGGATGCAAGGACATTCATCATTCAGTTAGACACCTGTCCGGCCCTCACAAAGGAGAGAACCTCCATCCCTGCGCACAGAAGATGCTCATTAGATTGGACTGGAGGAAATAAAGGAAACCGGTGGTTCATTGTCAGAGCACAGTGCAGTAAGACAAATGGAGGGCCGGACTGAACACTGACGGCTGGCAATCCACAGATGCGAAGACGCATAAATGGAAGACCCTCACTCTTCGCATTTACTCTTTTGTTTTACCCTGTATGCATCTCTCTTTAGCTTTCATTCATCTGCATCCTCTCTATCCTAACATCCTGCTCTCAACAAAAGAGTTCCAGCTCTGTGTTTTTATCAGGGGAGGTATTTCGAGGGAACTTCATGTAGGTCTAACCATCAGCCTGCCCTTCAGTTGTTTGTAACGCTGTGAGTTCACACCTAACGTCAGATGCCTCGACACAGAGTGATGATACACTTTAAGCCGCACCCCCAGCAATGAGGTGAGTTTGAATGAAGGGTGGACGTTGCAAAACTGTGTTATTCAGCTTTCCCACAAATATGCTGCTTCCATAGCTTGTGCCGCCACTAAATCCAATAAGTCGGATTAATACAACTACTCTTATGTGGGTTGGATGAACTAAAAAAAATCTAAAAAAAAAAAAAAAAAAATTGAAAATGATTATTTATTTTTTAATAAAAAATTTTTTTTTTTTATTATAATTATTAGTTTAGTCACATCTTGATCTTTTTCTCTTTTTTGGGGGAAAAATAGAACAGTGATAAAACTATTAATAACATGGTGGGTGGGGGTGGCGGGGTTGTCCACCAAATCACTGTCATGTGGTGAGACTAGAAAAGTCATGTGGTACAACTGTCATACAAAAACATGACTTGATCTCTTTTTTATTTTTTATTTATTTATTTATCATTATTATTATTTTAATATTATTATTATTATTATTCAAATTAATTTCTTACTTAAAATGTCAACATTTTCATGATGGTATGCCTGTCCTGATATTAGAATTATGAAAATAGCCTCTGTAAAAGATGGCATTATTTCAGGAAAACCTTATTAAGTAGTTAATATAATATTTTATTATTATGCCTACAAACAAATATATGTATACTATTTAAAACAAAAAAGGTCTGTCAAATCATTGTCATTTGGTGAAACAATTATGCAGAGACATGCAAAAATAAAAACATTAATACAAATAAAACAAGGTCTCCTAAAATACATTTAGGTTATTTAAAAAGGTGATAATTCATGATATTTGTAAATTGAAAATGTACCCAGGAAAAAAAACAAATATATATATATATATATATATATATATATATATATATATATATATATATATATATATATATATATATATATATATATATAATCTTTAAAATGTGTACACTCGCATACACATACAGTGTATAAGTGTGTAAGGAAAATATGTTCACTTTCTACTTAATAGTTACACCACATAACATTTTTAGAGTCATTAAATGTAAACTTCTCTTGAAAATGGTAAGGAAAATGGGGGGGGGGGATTATTATAAGAAACCAACAGTAATAAAAAAAAATGTAAAAATGTTAAAACAAACACACAAAAATAAGTTAAAACTTGGCACATGATTTTTAAAAGTGATTTAAGTGATTCTCACTTAACGTCTCATGTTTCCTTTTCTAAGCCACAATTAGAATAAGCAGTACCTGTTCATTTCATTTATTATCAGGTACAGACAGGTCTAAAGTATTGTTCTGCAATTTAGATGACTGCATTTCCCAACAACTACTATAAAGAAACACTTAATGCCGCTGCACATGCGTTCACGCCGACAAGAAACATTGTTCTTTCCTCAAAATTGATTCTAGAAGATTGATCTTGTCTGGCCGGCCAATCGGTTTCTCATTGGGGTCATGCCTCATTGGTGTGGGTTCCACCCCCTCCACTGATAAGTCTTCCGCTGCAGAGAAATTAACAAACGTTTGACATTTGTTCCACGTCCCATTGCTCAATAGCCAAGGCTGAGCACATGTTTAATCAACATTCATGTCCCCCAGGGAGCTCTGAGCTGCTTGCATCATCACCCTTTTCCACATTACCAGCCTGTTCCCGGTGCACCATGGGATTCCAGGGCAGACAGTTGGCACACACGAGCTGGCCGAGGGTGAATCCACATGGGATTTCCATGTGGGGGTAAATATTGTCTTTTCACTCCATACTGTATTGAAGAACAAACTACACCCAGGACCCATGTGGTTTGATTGAAACTCCAATGTTCTGCTGGAGCAAATGTCACTCACGCATGAGCGCCCTGGTCGGAGCCCATGCTGAGACAGAGCTAGCATCAGGAGGATGATGGGATATGGTGTCAGTGCAGAGATGTTCAGCATTGCGAGAGGTGCATAAGCAAATAGGGAAGGGAGTTACAGACGGACAGCAAGACAACGTGGGCAGATCGATGCTCAACATTTGGACGACGTGAGTTTCTGTCGTTTCAGAACAGCTTCGAGGAATGAATGACAATGCTAGTTCATAGATGACTGGAGACCAGGATCAAAGCTGTTCAAATTAAAATAAGCATCATGGGATGTGCTCATTAAGTGTTTGCAGGTTTCTTGCTTGCTTGAAAAAAATTTTAAATTATGACAGCTGAATCGATTTAAACTTTAGAATTAATGGAATATTCCAACAGTTTGATAAAATGTAACTATTTTACAGGGTGGTGATGTGATCAATATGAAATGATTTAATTTTTAGAAAAAGAAAAAAAGCAAGCATAGAGATACACCACAAAACCATCAGCGGAATGTAAGTGGGTTTTACAAAAACATATGAATGAGCAAAAGTATTATGACTTGTTCTAAGGTGCGACCAATAAAGTAATGTGGTGCAACTATCATGCAAAAAAAAAGACTTAAACTCCTGTGTGATGAAAATGTTTTCATTTTATAAAATATAAATTAATTGTAATAGTTTTTAAGACATAAATTTAAATTGTCAGGGTGATCCAACTGTCCTGTCAAGTGTACACCATCATGGACACATTAGAACAAATCCATGGAATAACCCGATCTAATGAGAAAACGTAATTATTTTACTAGGTGGAATTTAATTTAATTTAATTTTTTTATGAATTTGTACGATGTGATTACTACGAAACCACTGGATTTAATTTGAGAAAATTTTAATTAAAATGAAGGTCTAACCCAAAATATGTCAGTGGGGTGTAAGCGGGTTGTACGAAAGAGTATATATGTGAAAAACATTAACAGCAAACCAGTTTTGTTAAAAATGCTATTAACATTGGAAAACCTGTTGTCCACCAAATCACTGTCACGTGGTGCAACCAACAAAGTCGTGTGGTGCAACCTAATTGCAGCTGTGTGCGGTATTATCATTCCTGTGTGGGTTGTGCTCCGGTGCAGCTCCAGCAACGATGAATCTAATGTCATGAGGTCAGTCACTGGTTTGTATATTTACTGCACTTCGCAATCACAGATTCTAGCCCATGTCTTAAAATATATGACCCAAATAAGAATTTTTGCTTTATATTGTAATCTGAACAAGTAAATAACAAGTCTGCCACGTTTGTTCTGACCAACCGAGGAAAAAAACATTACAATAAATCGCATTATATGATGATTTATGATCAGTTAGCTCATATCACATCAATGTGCAAATTATTATTATTGTTCTACTTAATTCTCAAATTATTAATGTTAACAACATCAGTATTGCGTGATTATGAGTATGCATTAGCATGTAGATTTCAATTTCTGTGCAGTCGAATCTCTAATTGTCGTACTATTCGAATTTCACTTTAAGAAATTCTTTTAAATCAAAAAGCTAATTATGCTCTTTTTAAAATACAAATATTGTGTATTCAATATCTGTAATCAGAAGCATATTTAAAACTGCAAAATAATTTCATAAACACACAATACTTTCTGGATAAGAATCTGCCATCAAAAGATATATTTAATTATTCTAGCTGATAAGTGAGAAAAGGCTATACAATATCCTCCACCTGCAGGATCCTCACATGCCATAGTCTAGTAGCGGGGACAACTTCTTTATGTTTACAGAGATGTGACGCAATGACGCGGCAGCATGCTCAAATTTCCCACGAAAACCTGTACCACTCAAATTAGAAAACATTATTAAAAGCTTACTCTTGAGAATCACGCTAAAGTAAGGCAATACACTGGCTGGTTATGTACTTGCTCAAATATTGATTTTGGATCATTTTTTACCTCTTTTGTGATGTAATCTTTATCATTTCTTAATTCAAATGAATTGTAAACATGTTAGGGCATTAGATCAAAGATGTCAGGTTGGTACAACTGTCCTGTCCAATTTACACCATCAATGGTACATCCTAGAGTAAATACATACACTCTAGGAATAACCTGACATTATATCATAGGAAAACATATGAACGAGATCATAGGCATTCGCAACAAATTTACCAAAACATAAAGAAGTTAGATTTGCCATTAGAATGTGTTGTTACAGTTTGAGGTTCACAGATACATAAAAGTGCACAATTGCACATCCAGAAAATTGTTCCACGCTTCACAATAGCATATCCGTACACACACACACAACTGAGGACAGGCTATGGTAATTCAGCTCTCCATGTGGAGAATTACATCAGTATGGGTGTGCGGTGCAGATCCTGTATAAGTGGATGTGCCAGAGGATGATGAATGACTGAGTAAATACCCAGCATCCCAAGAGCCCTGATACAACCAGCCCAAACCCCCATCCATCTGAGCCTGGTCCGCATCACCTCATTTGTCAAGGAAAACCATTTTCTGTGCAGCCGAGCAGCCAGTTTGGGGTTACCGCTCTCTCCCTCTTGTTCTTATTACAACCGAGGGGATACGTGGAGGTCTCGTGCACTTCTTAGGAATTCCTTTCATGATTCTGCGCAGCGCTTTTGTAAGAAATTCCAAGAATTGCATTTTTGTTTAATCGGTAGACATCCCTTGGTCCCTATTTATCAACTTGCTTTTGCCACTTCAAAAATGATATAGGTCTGTAGGTGCTACTATGCTGTGTGTGTGTGTGTGTGTGTGTGTGTGTGTGTGTAGGCTATAGGGTAAAAAAGAGAGAGCAAATTAAATGCAAATAAATCTAAATAATAATAACAACAACTGCACGAAAACTAGCTTTTTCACATTTTAGTTAGAAAAAGAAAGCGGCTTGACCCTGCAAATCTCACCCCCCACAGTGCTGTGGGTTTGGGAATGGTTGCCACTATGTTGCTGTGTGGTTACCAGGGCGGGCTGGGTGGTTGCTAGGATGTTCTTGGTGGTTTCTAGGTTGGTTTCTAACCCATATCTGAGTCTCTATGATTCCAGTCCATCTCACGTTTATCGTGTAAAAACAGGATATACTCATTTTATTATGGATCATTTTCACATTAAGCAAATTTATATGGAAACCAAAGTAAACATACATTTTATTTTGCCATTTAGGCTTACTCCAACAGCAAAACAGAACATCCCCTAGTGGGTTTTCGGCACTTTCCAAAAGAGGAAAAATAGTTTGAAAAATAGAGAAAGATTCTGAAGAGATTTTTTTTTTATTTCAGTGTTAGAAATATACATAACATTTATAATAAAAAATTTGGACGATATTTATTGCGGAAATGTTTCATTGCATTTTTTGTGAAAAGTCTAAAAGTAGGCTAGTAGGCTAATAGCACACCTATTTTGAAAAATGCCCAAGCATGTAATACTGTTGGTTTCCTTCCCGAACACCACTAATGACATGACTTGAATTTACATTAATAAATGGGATCCACTGCATTTTAATGTAATTACCAGGAAATAATGATGCCTCTCCTACAGTCTGTATGTATGAGGTCTTATCATAAAGCCCGGGTGTGTGTGAATGGTATTTAGGCTCGAGCTCGACACAAGCACAGAGAGAAACAAAGACTGAGAGCCGTCGTCATTAATCTTAGTCAGTGGCCGGTGCTGGCGCAATCTGCATGACCGGGGCAGTGACAAATGCCACTATGTGACTGCAGCGTCCAATCTCCCCAGCTTCATCTCCCGTTAATGTCACATCCATCAGGCCCGAGCCGCTCGCGCCACGTCGCAGAAAATTAAACTGCTTACAGATAAGGGCTAATTGCATGGACAAGCGCGCGGTGATGGGGTGGTTGCACAAACTGTGCTCTTCTTTAGTGCGACTTCTTTGAAATATGCACCCCCTTATTTTGAGAGTGGTTTAAAAACAGGACACATTTTAAATTAATATTGCATTATAACACTCTGAACTTTAAAAAAGAATAGTCTACCTTAAATATGGCAAGTAACATACCTTTCGGTTAAAGATTTACATTATTTTCGGCAAACTAAAGTAATTACACGGCGTATATTACTGTGCCCAGGAGAAGTAGCCTATTTTAATTATTTATTTTTTTAAAAAGAAGATTTTAATGTTTTAAAATTGTATTATATGTACGGGATGAATATCAAAGGATACAACTGTATTTATTTAACTAAACACATTATGCAAGGTTACACACAAAGCTGAACTACATTGCTTTTATTGTCTGCCTTGATCTGTGCCTGCCCTACAGCTTAACACTGCCATCTAGTGGTGAAGCTCTGTTTATGAGAATTAGCTCTCTGTAATTTCAAATAAAATAAAATAAAATATGTATACAGTTACTGAGCACGAGTACTGTCTTAATTGCAATTCACAAAGCCCTTTCAGTACTATTTTTTTTCTGCATATTATGGGAAATGTTAGTCACTGCTAAATTTACGGTTGAAATTTTTTAAATAAGGACATACCATTAAATAATCTATTTCGATGTGGAATCTATTTCAAAACAGAAACATTCAAGAATGCACTTTATAGATTTATGTTAAAATATTTTGCGAGACACAGGTTTCATTAAAGGATTTAGTTTTGTTTGTTTCTCCCCATCTGGACTTCACACCCCATCCCGGTAGGTGGCGGAATTTCACATTAACATTTGCCAACCGCCACGAAACACGAAAGAAGAAGAAGTAGCGAATGTTGTGTTCGAAGAAGAACATTTTCCAGGACAGAACTGTAGTTAAAGGATTGTTTCTTGTGTTTATGTAATTACGTCGGAACCCTGTCATTGTCTGTTGCGAACACAAACGTCGGAAATTATGACAAATTGAGGAAATCGTCTCTCGACTTAACATCACGAAATTCCTGCGGATAAGGTGTAGTTATTGCTATACCCATTCTTACTTTCATTACATTTCATTAAACTTTAAATATGTTAATACTTCACTATTGACAAACATATGTTGTGTATCCTATTTATCTATCTGTCTGTCTGTCGAAATCAATTAACGTTATGGTTTTAGTACAAATAAAACAAACAAACAAAAAAGAATAGTAAAAGAAAGCATGGTTACTATGGTAAAACCATGGTACCCACAAGTAAACCATGGTTTTGCTACACATTTTGCTACAAAAAAAAAATGGTGCATTTGTTAAACAAATGGTAAGCAATACGCCAAAAACATGGTTACTGCACATTTAAAAGCATGGTTAATTTTAATTATTTATATCTTTCCTTACCATTCTTTCTTTCTTTCCTTTTTTTTCCTCAGGTGAATACGTTTATAGTGCTCGTTCAGGTTGGTTATATTTTTTTAAAAAAGAAGAAAAAGAAAAAAAAAATGATCACAATTAAATGAGTGGCTTAGATTGGCAGATGTCTGATATTACTGAAAATGGACAGAGCAAATGGCTGCACAGATACTTTTTACAACCCACTTATGATGGGTAGGCTTTCCTTAACAATACAAATGGGTCTGTACTTTTAAAAACCAAAGTATTTAAAGTATTGTCCTAGATGTGCTTAAGAATGGATGCACTGATATTGTTCTGTCTTTGCAGTGCGTGGAGAGAATGCTTAACATTTCGAGCCAGATGTCAGCTCAGATGCAATTTTCCCTTGTAGATGAAGGAGGTTTGGCTCTTCAAACTGGACTGACTTCTGCTTATTCTTCAAAGTATTCAGATGGTCAGTGGATGGAAAAAAGACAGGAAAATGATAAGGCACAAGAACCCATTGTCACAACACGAAATGAGGACAATGATGTAAATGCAAAGCTGGTGAAAACTAAGAATTATAATGGAAGCAAAAGAGTTCATCAATGCCCTATGTGCCTTAAACGATTTTGTGCACCATCTAAACTAAAAAGGCATTGTCTTATTCACACAAATCAGAGGCCATTTCAGTGTTCCATATGCTGCCGTGCCTTCAGAGAACGCTCTCATCTAAAAGTACACATCAGAACTCACACCAATCCTGAGAAGAGGACACGATCACTCCACAGGTATAAGGAAAACAGCGTGACATGTAATCTAGCATCTAAGTCAAAGTTAAAACCCTCTTCAAAACAATCAACTGGTCAAGACGATACAAAATCAACAGATAAAGAAATGTCAACAGTGCACCAAGACCAATATATGGTTACAGAGAATATGGTGTCTCAAAAAATAATTGGTGACTGCAATGATTCATGTTTACATTTGCCAGATTCTTTTCTAAATGAAGGAGGTTGGGATTGTCACACTGGATGGAGTTCTGCATATTTTTCCAAACCTTCAGAAGGCCAGTGGATGGAGGAAAACCAAAAAACTGAGGAGCAACAAGAAGCCAACCTCACAACACAAAATAAGGACAATGATGTACATTCAAAAGTGTGGCAAAGTAAGAAATCTGTTGGAAGCAAAAGAGTTTATTATTGCCCTGTGTGCCGTAAACGGTTTGGTGCTCCATCTGAACTTAAAAGGCATTGTCTTATTCACACAAATCAAAGGCCATTTCAGTGTCCCATATGCTGCCGTGCCTTCAGAGAACGCTCTCATCTAAGAGTACACTTTTCAACTCACAATATCCGTGAAAAGCGAAGCGCACCATCAATCCAGAGCTATAGAGTCAATAGTGTGCCCTGTAATCAAGCGTCCAAATCAAGGTTAAAATCCTCTCCAAATCAAACAACTGCCCAAGATGATACAAAGTCAACGGATAAAGAAAAGTCAACGGAGCACCAAGATGAAAAAATGTTTATAAAGAATATGGCTTCTCAAATTATTAGTTGTGACTGTAGTGAATCAGATGCATGCGTGCAAGACTCCTTTCTAAATAAAAAAGGTTGGGTTCGTCACACTGGGCTGAGTTCTGTATATTTATCCAAACCTTCAGAAGGCCAGTGGATGGAGGAAATACAAGAATCTGAGATGAAACAAGAATCCAGTGTCTCAACACAAAGTGAGGATGATGTAAATATTAAGGTGTTGCAAAGTAAGAAATCTGATGGAAACAAAAGAGTTTATGATTGCCCTGTGTGCCGTAAACGGTTTGGTGCTCCATCCGAACTTAAAAGACATTGTCTTATTCACACAAATCAAAGGCCATTTCAGTGTCCCATATGCTGCCGTGCCTTCAGAGAACGCTCTCATCTAAAAGTACACATCAGAACTCATGATGTCCCTGTGAAGCGGAGAACACCATCACTCCAGAGCTACAGAGACAACATAGTGTCCTGTAGTCAGGCTTCAAAGTCACAACCCTCTCCAAAATTTCTAACTGCCCACAATGATACCTCTTCAACAAATAAACAAAAGTCAACCGTGCAGCAAGATCAAAATGTGCTTCCAGAGGATATGCTGTCTCAAAAAATATGTGGTGACTGCAATGATTCAGGTGTACATTTTCCAGATTCTCTTTTAATTGAAGGAGGTTGGGATTGTCGCACTGGATTGAGTTCTGCATATTCTTCCAAACCTTCAGAGAGCCAGTGGATGGAGGAGATCCAAGAATCTGAGGAGGAACGAGAAGCCAACCTCACAACACAAAATGAGGACAAGGATGTAAATGAAAAACTGTTGCAAAGAAAGAATTCAAATGTAAGCAAAAGAGTTTATGATTGCCCTGTGTGCCATAAACGGTTTGGTGCTCCATCCGAACTAAAAAGACATTGTCTTATTCACACAAATCAAAGGCCATTTCAGTGTTCCATATGCTGCCGTGCCTTCAGAGAACGCTCTCATCTAAAAGTACACATCAGAACTCACACCAACCCTGTGAAGCGGAGAACACCATCACTCCAGAGCTACAGAGACAACATAGTGTCCTGTAATCGACCATCAAAGTCACAACCCTCTCCAAAATTTCTAACTGCCCACAATGATACCACTTCAAAAAATAAACAAAAGTCAACCGTGCAGGAAGATCAAAATGTGCTTACAGAGGATATGCTGTCTAAAAAAATATGTGGTGACTACAATGATTCAGGTGTACATTTTCCAGATACTCTTTTAATTGAAGGAGGTTGGGATCGTCACACTGGACAGAGTTCTGCATATTCTTCCAAACCTTCAGAGAGCCAGTGGATGGAGGAAAACCAAGAATCTCAGGAGGAACGAGAAGCTAGTGTCACAACACAAAATGAGGACAAGGATGTAAATGAAAAAGTGTTGCAAAGAAATAATTCTAACGTAAACAAAAGAGTTTATGATTGCCCTGTGTGCCATAAAAAGTTTGATGCTCCATCCGAACTAAAAAGACATTGTCTTATTCACACAAATCAGAGGCCATTTCAGTGTTCCATATGCTGCCGTGCCTTCAGAGAACGCTCTCAACTAAAAGTACACATCAGAACTCACACCAACCCTGTGAAGAGGAGGACACGATCACTCCAGAGCTATAAGAACAACAGCGTGACCTGTTACCAAACATCCAAGTCAAGGTTAAAACCCTGTCCTAAATATCTAACTGTCCAAAACATCGCTAGTTCAGCAGAAAAACAACAGTCAGCATCTCACCAAGACGACAATAGGGTTACAGAGATTGTGGCATGTCAAATTATTAGTGGTGACTGCAGTGAATCAGATGGATATTTGGAGGACTCCCTTCTAAATAAAGAAGGTTTGGATCTTCACACTGGATTGAGTTCTGCATATTCTCCTAAACCTCCAGAGAGCCAGTGGATGGAGGAAATCCAAGAATCTGAGGAGAAACAAGAAGCCAGTGTAACAACACAAAATGAGGACAATGGTGCAAATTCAAAAGTGTGGCAAAGTAAGAATTGTAATAGAAGCAAAAGAGTTTATTATTGCCCTGTGTGCCGTAAACAGTTTGGTGCTCCATCTGAACTTAAAAGTCATTGTCTTATTCACACAAATCAAAGGCCATTTCAGTGTTCCATATGCTGCCGTGCCTTCAGAGAACGCTCTCATCTAAAAGTACACTTTTCAACTCACAAAATCCGTGAGAAGCGAAGAGCACCATCAATCCAGAGCTATAGAGTCAATAGTGTGCCCTGTAATCAAGCGTCCAAATCAAGGTTAAAATCCTCTCCAAAACAAACAACTGCCCAAAATGATACAAAGTCAACAGATAAAGAAAAGTCAACAGAGCACCAAGATGAAAAAATGGTTATAGAGAATATGGCTTCTCAAATTATTAGTTGTGACTGTAGTGAATCAGATGCATGTTTGCTAGATTCCCTTCTAAATAAAAAAGGTTGGGATTGTCACACAGGGCTGAGTTCTCTATATTTTTCCAAACCTTCAGAAGGCCAGTGGATGGAGGAAATACAAGAATCTGAGATGAAACAAGAATCCAGTGTCTCAACACAAAGTGAGGACGATGTAAATGTGAAGGTGTTGCAAAGTAAGAAATCTGATGGAAACAAAAGAGTTTATGATTGCCCTGTGTGCCATAAACGGTTTGGTGCTCCATCCGAACTAAAAAGACATTGTCTTATTCACACAAATCAGAGGCCAATTCAGTGTCCCATATGCTGCCGTGCCTTCAGAGAACGCTCTCATCTAAAAGTGCACATCAGAACTCACACCAACCCTGTGAAGAGGAGGACACGATCACTCCAGGGCTATAAGGACAACAGCGTACCGTGTTATCAAACATCCAAGTCAAGGTTTAAACCCTGTCCAAAATATCTAACTATCCAAAACAACACTAGTTCAACAGAAAAACAACAGTCAGCATCTCACCAAGATGACAATAGGGTTACAGAGATTGTGGCATGTCAAATTATTAGTGGTGACTACAGTGAATCAGATGGATATTTGGAAGAATCCCTTCTAAATAAAGAAGGTTTGGATCTTCACACTGGACAGAGTTCTGCATATTCTCTTAAACCTTCAGAGAGCCAGTGGATGGAGGAAATCCAAAAATCTGAGGAGGAACAAGAAGCCAGTGTCACAACACAAAATGAGGAAAATGGTGTAAATTCAAAAGTGTGGCAAAGTAAGAATTGTAATAGAAGCAAAATAGTTTATGATTGCCCTGTGTGCCATAAACGGTTTGGTGCTCCATCCGAATTAAAAAGACATTGTTTTATTCACACAAATCAGAGGCCATTTCAGTGTCCCATATGCTGCCGTGCCTTCAGAGAACGCTCTCATCTAAAAGTACACATCAGAACTCATGATGTCCCTGTGAAGCGGAGAACACCATCACTCCAGAGCTACAGAGACAACATAGTGTCCTGTAATCAGGCTTCAAAGTCAAAACCCTCTCCAAAATTTCTAACTGCCCACAATGATACCACTTCAAAAAATAAACAAAAGTCAACCGTGCAGGAAGATCAAAATGTGCTTCCAGAGGATATGCTGTCTCAAAAAATATGTGGTGACTACAATGATTCAGGTGTACATTTTCCAGATACTCTTTTAATTGAAGGAGGTTGGGATCATCACACTGGACAGAGTTCTGCATATTCTTCCAAACCTTCAGAGAGCCAGTGGATGGAGGAAAACCAAGAATCTCAGGAGGAACGAGAAGCTTGTGTCACAACACAAAATGAGGACAAGGATGTAAATGAAAAAGTGTTGCAAAGAAATAATTCTAACGTAAACAAAAGAGTTTATGATTGCCCTGTGTGCCATAAAAAGTTTGATGCTCCATCCGAACTAAAAAGACATTGTCTTATTCACACAAATCAGAGGCCATTTCAGTGTCCCATATGCTGCCGTGCCTTCAGAGAACGCTCTCATCTAAAAGTACACATCAGAACTCACACCAACCCTGTGAAGAGGAGGACACAATCACTCCAGAGCTATAAGAACAACAGCGTGACCTGTTACCAAACATCCAAGTCAAGGTTAAAACCCTGTCCAAAATATCTAACTGTCCAAAACAACACTAGTTCAACAGATAAACAACAGTCAGCATCTCACCAAGACGACAATAGGGTTACAGAGATTGTGGCATGTCAAATTATTAGTGGTGACTGCAGTGAATCAGATGGATATTTGGAAGACTCCCTTCTAAATAAAGAAGGTTTGGATCTTCACACTGGATTGAGTTCTGCATATTCTCCTAAACCTCCAGAGAGCCAGTGGATGGAGGAAATCCAAGAATCTGAGGAGAAACAAGAAGCCAGTGTAACAACACAAAATGAGGACAATGGTGCAAATTCAAAAGTGTGGCAAAGTAAGAATTGTAATAGAAGCAAAAGAGTTTATTATTGCCCTGTGTGCAGTAAACAGTTTGGTGCTCCATCTGAACTTAAAAGGCATTGTCTTATTCACACAAATCAAAGGCCATTTCAGTGTCCCATATGCTGCCGTGCCTTCAGAGAACGCTCTCATCTAAAAGTACACTTTTCAACTCACAATATCCGTGAGAAGCGAAGAGCACCATCAATCCAGAGCTATAGAGTCAATAGTGTGCCCTGTAATCAAGCGTCAAAATCAAGGTTAAAATCCTCTCCAAAACAAACAACTGCCCAAGATGATACCAAGTCAACAGATAGAGAAAAGTCAACGGAGCACCAAGATGAAAAAATGGTTATAGAGAATATGGCTTCTCAAATTATTAGTTGTGACTGTAGTGAATCAGATGCATGTTTGCTAGATTCCCTTCTAAATAAAAAAGGTTGGGATTGTCACACAGGGCTGAGTTCTCTATATTTTTCCAAACCTTCAGAAGGCCAGTGGATGGAGGAAATACAAGAATCTGAGATGAAACAAGAATCCAGTTTCTCAACACAAAGTGAGGACGATGTAAATGTGAAGGTGTTGCAAAGTAAGAAATCTGATGGAAACAAAATAGTTTATGATTGCCCTGTGTGCCATAAACGGTTTGGTGCTCCATCCGAACTAAAAAGACATTGTCTTATTCACACAAATCAGAGGCCAATTCAGTGTCCCATATGCTGCCGTGCCTTCAGAGAACGCTCTCATCTAAAAGTACACATCAGAACTCACACCAACCCTGTGAAGAGGACAACACGATCACTCCAGAGCTATAAGGACAACAGCGTGACCTGTTTTCTAGCATCTAAGTCAAAGATAAAACCCTCTCCAAAATATCTAACTGTCCAAAACAACGCTAGTTCAGCAGAAAAACAACAGTCAGCATCTCACCAAGACGACAATAGGGTTACAGAGATTGTGGCATGTCAAATTATTAGTGGTGACTGCAGTGAATCAGATGGATATTTGGAAGACTCCCTTCTAAATAAAGAAGGTTTGGATCTTCACACTGTATTGAGTTCTGCATATTCTCCTAAACCTCCAGAGAGCCAGTGGATGGAGGAAATCCAAGAATCTGAGGAGGAACAAGAAGCCAGTGTCACAACACAAAATGAGGACAATGGTGCAAATTCAAAAGTGTGGCAAAGTAAGAATTGTAATAGAAGCAAAAGAGTTTATGATTGCCCTGTGTGCCGTAAACGGTTTGGTGCTCCATCTGAACTTAAAAGGCATTGTCTTATTCACACAAATCAAAGGCCATTTCAGTGTCCCATATGCTGCCGTGCCTTCAGAGAACGCTCTCATCTAAAAGTACACTTTTCAACTCACAATATCCGTGAGAACCGAAGAGCACCATCAATCCAGAGCTATAGAGTCAATAGTGTGCCCTGTAATCAAGCGTCAAAATCAAGGTTAAAATCCTCTCCAAATCAAACAACTGCCCAAGATGATACAAAGTCAACAGATAAAGAAAAGTCAACAGAGCACCAAGATGAAAAAATGTTTATAGAGAATATGGCATCTCAAATTATTAGCTGTGACTGTAGTGAATCAGATGCATGCGTGCAAGACTCCTTTCTAAATAAAAAAGGTTGGGATCGTCACACAGGGCTGAGTTCTCTATATTTTTCCAAACCCTCAGAAGGCCAGTGGATGGAGGAAATACAAGAATCTGAGATGAAACAAGAATCCAGTGTCTCAACACAAAGTGAGGACGATGTAAATGTGAAGGTGTTGCAAAGTAAGAAATCTGATGGAAACAAAAGAGTTTATGATTGCCCTGTGTGCCGTAAACGGTTTGGTGCTCCATCCGAACTAAAGAGACATTGTCTTATTCACACAAATCAGAGGCCATTTCAGTGTCCCATATGCTGCCGTGCCTTCAGAGAACGCTCTCATCTAAAAGTACACATCAGAGCTCACACCAACCCTGTGAAGAGGACACCATCACTCCACACCTACAAAGACAACATAGTGTCCTGTAATCGAGCAGCTAAGTCAAAGTTAAAACCCTCTCCAAAATGTCTAACTGCACACAATGATACCACTTCAACAAATAAACAAAAGTCAACCGTGCAGCAAGATCAAAATGTGCTTACAGAGGACATACTGTCTCAAAAAATATGTGGTGACTACAATGATTCATGTGTTTATTTGTCAAAAAGTACTAGCCCTTTAGAGAATGTTGAGAATAACAAATCAGTTTTGGCTCTGATGCATAAAACTGACATCTTGCTTGATGGGAAAAAGGCATCTGACATTGTGCCTTTTGGCAGGGTGAGTGACTGTCCACCCAAAACTGACTCATCTCTCCGTCATTGTGCTCCCGAATCAAGAACTGAGGAAAAATGGGAACTTTACATGGACGATGTTGAAGATTTCTTTGTGGACTCTGACACTGTTGTCACACAGTGTGTCCCTGGTTCTCACAAGTCCAGTTCTTGTCAGTATCAACAGAATCCTGATGTTCCCAGAATCCCAGAAGTTGTTGTGGAGCTTGAGGACTTTGAGGATCCAGGTGATTGCTTTATCAAAACTCCTCATGACATCCCCTTTTGTCGTGACTGTAGTCGGAGTTTCCGCACGGTTAGGAACTTGTATGCACATAATTGTACAAACGGATATCCTGAAGGTGAAGTGAAGAAATCCCACCAGTGTGACATTTGCTTCAAATTCTTCAGCACACCATCCAAATTGAAGAGTCACTATGTTACTCACACGGGTCAGAGGCCTTTCCTATGCACACAGTGTCAGAAGTCCTACACACAGCCCCATCATCTAAAAACACACATGCTGTCCCACAGGTAGAATGGTTACTCAAGGGTTGTCCAAAGATATGACCAAACCAAAAGGGTTTTCAATTGTATTTCATTTGTGTGTTATAAAGTTTTATGCAGAATGTTTGGCTTTCAAAGTGACCCAATATGGATTTTTGAAAATTACCTTTCATGCAGTCTGTAACACAGCTTTAAATGATTAAAAAGACTCTGCAGTTTTAAATCTGAAAGTGCATTGTGTATAAAGTTATTGTCTCTCAAAAGAAAATGTCAACTCTGAATCATTGAAACTGTCCTTTTAAAAACGAATCCCAAGCCATTTCATGAACATTAGAATATTGCCCGCACACTTGTTGGCTTTTGGCGTTTCTGAATGAAGATGCAAATTCGTTCTCTTCCACTAGGTGCGCTTTTGGGGCGGTAAAATAGCTTTTCCCCTGGTAACGCTGTACACAAAGCAGAACTGCGCTCACAAACACTGCTTTATCAGGCATTACAGGCAAGAGGAAATCGACCAATCACCGCAGATAAGCGTCACGCAAAGGAGGGGTTTGGAAAAATCAATCGTTGAGCAAATAAGATATAAATAAATGCAAATTATAGCATTTAAATTTATTCATTAGCAGACGCTTTTATCCAAAGCGACTTACAGTACATTCAGGCTATACATTTCACCAGTATGTTCTCTGGGAATCGAGCCCATGACCTTTTGCGCTGCTAACGCAATGCTCTACTACTAAGCCACAGGAACACATTATAAGACTATGAAAGTGTTTTTTGAGCTTGCATGCATGTCAACCTGTCAGAGACTCCCAACGCCAAAATATGAACATTTCATAACCCATAATAGGGGGACTTTAAAATAAATTTTGTATTTCCTGTTACAGTGTACATACATTTCAAATAAAACATTAATGTGTAAAATGAGTCATTTCCCGAGTGGCTGTTACATTTCTTTCTTCTTCTTCTTCTTCTTCTTCTTCTTCTTCTTCTTCTTCTTCTTCTTCTTCTTCTTCTTCTTCTTCTTCTTTTAATTTAACAATAAATAAAGTAATTGGCTGCACTTTAAGAAATGTGCATCAGATGTCAATATAACAACACTAAAGCTGTTGCATGGCATCTGTTTTCAATTTTTCCGACTCAAAATCTTATTCAGTATAGGACCGTTTGTCATTTGCAGTACTTCTTTGTATAGCCACTAGATGGTGTAAGTCGCTTTGTCACTTTTATCAATTTTACAAAAGCAACGGACACTTATGCTCCACTGCAAATGTCTATTGCACGGAAATGATATGACATTATGGCTTTTAAAAAACTACCAATCAGGTTAGCACACTATGGCTGACATTAATGTATCCTGATAGTCTTAAATCTAATAGCACATTTCATACAAGACTTTTCAACTTAACCTCTTTTTGTAAACTTCGGGAGTCCTTCAGTAGTACAGAGGTAATGGGATTTAAGTAGAGTTTAAGTAGGAAACTATATATATATATATAATCCTATGGTTAAATTTAGGGTCTACCCAAATATATCCTGAAAAAAGGAGAGTTTGTTTATTTATTTGTTACATTATTTTTACCTGAACAACCCAACGTCCAATCAAATTGTCTCATTGCTAACAGGAAATCACTCCATGTACCTGTAAGCTTTATTCAAATTAAGTGTTTGCTGTAGTAGGGAACAAGTACCTTACCTGACACACTTACCTCTTGTCCTGGAGGTGGAGGAAATTATAGGGAATTTTCTACATGTCGCAAAATTAATAATATCAGAAAATCATTGTCACCTCCACTAAACGTTTATTCCTAGAAGAGGTGTTTGGTTTAGCATGAGTATATCAAGGTGTCTTTTTGCCACCCAAAAGTTTTGGAATAGGCTACTGCTTTTTCAGATAGAGAGAGAGATAAACAATCAGCCAACCTAATCCTTCAAAAGATACTTTAAATATCAAATGACAGGTCATAAATCTGCTGTGAGTAAATTAGTGAGTTAGTCAGCATTCAAGTTACATTCCAGGTCACACTCAGATTAAGCTTTGTTCTCATCATTTACATTTCTCTTGAGGAGGTCAACACAAAGTCTAATCTCTATCTGATAGGATCATCAAGTCATTTAGGTCAAATACATTGTTAAATGTTGGCTAATGATGTTTGTGGTGAGACAAAAGGATTTTGTTTATCTTGTCAAATATATCCACAAATGCTTGTTCAAGCGCCATAATTTCATAGTCACGTATTGCTTTTCTGCTCTTTAATGCATGACCCAGACCAATAAGAGGATATTGCCCTGCCAAGCAGATGAGCATTAACATGCAACCCACAACTGACAGGTCATTAGAGCAAAAACAAAAGCTTCTCTAATACTTTGCTGATTCTGATTTTAGTGTGTTTTTGTTTTAAACCTGGAACCAATTCATAATTATATGGTGACCCATCTAGAATCTGTATATTTTAAAGCTTAACTGTAATATTTTCAGTATTAACACACCCACTGGTATCCCACTTGAATATGCAGAACCGAACCAAAAGTACCCAAGCAATTCACCATTTTTCTAGTTTGAGTGTCCGATTCATAAATTAATATCTTAATGAAATCATAGGTTCACAAAACAATTTTGGAAACTTTTCTTAAAAAAAAAAAACAGTTCCATTTGTTTATTCTGCCAACAGAGCAACAACAAAGCTTACTTCCGAGTGCTTCCCATGTCAAAATCGTGGCAACACACCAGTTATTCTTGTCAAACACACCAGTCATTTTTGCAATTCACGTTGACACCTGGTGTCTTGTTTCGTCAGACCATTTGTGCATCAGTGCAAACAGAGTGAAAGGTTAAGATCCATTTAAAACAAAATGAGTGATAGCCAACAGGGTCTTTTTTCTTCTGTGATTGAAGTCAGCAGCTGAATATGGTGAACCTCTTGTGTTGAGAGCAGTTGGTACACTCTGCTAAAGACTGAGCACTGCCTGCAGCATGGATGAAAAAGAGCAATAAAATGTCCATTGTTTAGTTCTGAAAATTATCATTTATATTTTTGTCTTCGGAGTTAATGTCTTCAACTTTAGCACAGCAAATCATTAGGTGCTACAGGACTGAATTGTGTGAACATGTAATTTATCCCATACTATATCGGAACACATTGAACTGGCTGTCCAAAACCTAAAAATTGTGACCTTATCAGGCAGCGTCTGAAGGTATGATGCTTTGATGCACATCTGTATGTCTGTACATTTTGAATCTTCTCACAATGAGAAGTTGAAACTTTTTAGACCAGGTTTAATGCTTATAAATTCAGAGCTTCTTAGTTAAAAAAAAAAAAATCCCTTGAATCTGAGTTTTTGTTAAATGCTCTATTCAACTAAAATCCCTAGAGCTCAGATGTTCTCATTTTCCTGTAGTGTTTGCCCATTTGTGCATGCAGGTTCAAGCGCTCTCTCTGTGATGTGAGGATCTCCTTTCAAATCCCTCTATCCCTTTTTCATTCCAACAATGGCAGCTCAGTGTCAATAAGACTTTCCAAAATAACCTCAGACATTGAGGCAGAGGGCTGCATGTTTTTATTATGAGCCAGTAAAAGATGTCAGCAGAGTACACCTCTCAGCGTGGCTCTGCCACACTCGGTTTAAGAAGCGGTGAAGGTTTCAAACTCCCTGCAGGCAACAGGATTCCAGCGGTTTAATTTTGTTAAGCAGGCCCATCCATGCAAGGATGCTTGTAGATCACAAAAATTATATAAAAAATATATGTAAATAATGAAAAAAGAAAGTAATTTAAAGTAAATGTTAAATGACTGCCTGGTAGCAATCTAAAACTTTAGCATAATTATTACATTCCCTAATCGGTTGTTGTGCTATACTAACTCACATGTTCTGGGTAATTGCGTGGAGTATGTGGTTACAAAAGTTCTGAGTGTCAAAGATACAGTAACGGTTGACCATCTCGGAACAGTCAATTGCTGCTTTTCCACTGCATGGTGCAATTCAGCTTATTACGGCTCAGCTTGGCACAGTTTGCGTTTCCACTGCAGTTCAGTACCGCTTTAGAGTGGGCGGCATTATTTACATGTCATTATACACTGAACGAAATTATAAAAGCAAAATGTATTCTATTCTATTTGTATTCTAAAAAAAACATCTATGTGTACTGCGCTAGACTAACTGAGACTTGTCATGACACTTGTATACTGTTGTTCTCTTGTTGGTCTGATAAAAGCATCTGCTAAGTGATTAAATGTAATGTATATGTAAATGCAACACTTTTGTTTTTGTCCCCATTTTTCATGAGCTGACCTCAACGTTCTTTTTCTGTGTACACAATAGGCCTATTTCTCTCAAATATTGTTCATAAATCTGTCTAAATCTGTGTTAGTGAGCATCCATCCACCTCACAGGTGTGGCATATCAAGATGCTGAGGCCACAATAATTTAGGCTGGCCACAATAAAAGGACAATCTAAAATGTCCAGTTTTATCACACAGCACAATGCCACAGATGTTGCAAGTTTTGAGGTAGCGTGCAATTGGCATACTGACTGCAGGAATGTCCAAAAGAGCTGTTGCCTGTGAATTGAATGTTAATTTCCATAAGCCGGCTCCAAAGATGTTTCAGAGAATTTGGCAGTAGGCTACATCCAAACAATCTTACAACCAGGGGCATAAATTACATGGGGAACATGAATTTATGCACAAACATCTCCATCTCAGGGAAGCTCATCTGCATGCTTGTCATCCTCATCAGGGTCTCAACCTGACTGCAGTCCGTCATCGTAACTGACTTGAGTGGGCAAAGCTCACATTCGATGGAGAGGTGTTTTCTTCACGGATGATTCCCGGTCTTCACTGTACAGGACAGATGGCAGACAGCATGTATGGCGTTGTGTGGGTGAAGGGTTTGCTGATGTCAACGTTGTGGATTGAGTGGCCCATGGTGGTGGTGGTGTTATGGTATGGACAGGCATTTGTTATGAACAACGGACACAGGTGCATTTTATTGATGGCATTTTGAAGGCACAGAGGTACTGTGACGACATCCTCAGGGCCATGTGTTGGGCCATTCATCCACGACCATAAACTCATGTCGCAGCCATGTTGCAAGGATCTGTACACAATTCCTGGAAGCTGAAAACATCCCAGTTCTTGCATGGCCAGCATACTCACCAAACATAACACGTTTGGGATGCTCTGGATCGGCGTATACGACAGCGTGTTCCAGTTCATGCCAATATCCAGCAACTTTGCACAGCCATTGAAGATAAGTGGACCAACATTCTACAGGACACAACAACCTGATCAACTCTGTGTGAAGAAGATGTGTTGCACTGCGCAGGCAAATGGTGGTCACACCAGATACTGACTGGTTTCCCCCACCCCCCCCTTGTAAATTAATATTGCATAAATATTGTAAAAATACAGCCTAAGGAACTCCTGTTCAAATCATCATTGCACAAATCAATGGTGATATTGAAAGTGGATTTGCGCAGCTTGTCAGTTAACAATGGCACCATGTTGTAACAGCTGCACAATGTGAAATCACGGACCTGATGGTAATTACCGCTGATTAGATAACCGGCTTTACTGATGAGATGTGCATTAATAATCGGTCGATATATATCATGCACCCCGACACATAACACTACTCCACATCCACTGTGACCTTGTCCCTATCCTAAAGATTCCACTCCTAGCCAAGCCTGGGATGAAGTTACACACAAAGGCCTTCCAGTGCTCTGAAGCCAAAAGGGTCTCTCTCAGCTATAGCCCCCAGGGTCTGTCTACTGGCCCTCTCCTGTGTGCTTGTGTTAGTGATAATAATAGAAGGTTAAGTGTCTGATGATGCGGGAAACAATCTTTGTCACTGGGGTGAGAATGAGAGGCATCTCTGTGGGTAGGAAGCCAGGATATTTTGGCCAGGCCAGGGTCTTTCACTTCAGCAGCAGTGGTTCTGGTTTCAAGGCCACCCCCTCCTCAAAGCACAGAAACCTTACACCACAAGAATTGACTTAATGTGACTCAGCTCCTCAACTTCACTGACGACCATAGTGGGTCAGGTATTCAAGACTCGGGTCATATGGTTGTTCAGATCTCTGAGCTCTGTTGCTGTTGGTTGATTTATTAATGGATCTTTAATAGTACTTGAGACATTTGTTATGTAATGGTGCTAAACATCACTATTGGTTATATGAAATACATAATTGCTACTTCATTTCCCTAAAATAACTCTTTGGCATATGCAGACCCAAACAGTTTGTGTTAAACCTGATGATTACATTATTTTAAATGAGTCTTCCCCCCAAGATTACTGTTATAATCATGAGCCACGTCCAAAAACCAAAGGGGGAGGTGTTGCTTGATGTTGAGGTGTTGATTTAAAACAATGTTTTCAGGATTTCTCAAAGGGCAGGCTTCAAGTATAACTCGTTTTAAGTAATGGTGCTTCATTTAATACTGTCACATGGAATTGATGTTGATGGTGTTGAAATTATGCAGCCATGATGATATGTGAGATCATTATTTAGTTTTGTGCAAGCTTCATATAGCTAAAACTGTAAATTCTACTTCTTGTTACAAGTATTGTAGAACCATCACTTCAACCAATAAAGACTGCTTTGTAAGTAACCTTCCTGATGTATCCGAATTCCTTAGCATATCTAAAACCTCAGAACAACTTGATGATGTAACAGAAACTATGGACTGTCTCTTTTCTAGCATTTTGAATACAGTTGCTTCTTTACGCTTAAGGAAGGTTAAGTAGAACAGTCTGACACCATGGTATAATGAGTACACTCACACCTTAAAGAGAGCAGCCACACTCTTGCAGTTTAAATATAGATTAAAGACCCATCTCCTTAACCTGGTTTACACATAACACACAAATATGCTTCTTATATCCAAATACGTTAAAGTAAGTAAAATACTAATTCCGAGGTCACCGTAGCCACCAGATTTAGTCTGTATCCAAGTCAGAGGGTCACTGCAGTCACCCGGATCCAGTACGTATCCAGACCAGATGGTGGATCAGCACCTAGAAAGGACCTCTACAGCCCTGAAAGACAGTGAGACCAGGACAACTAGAGCCCCAGACACAGATCCCCTGTAAAGACCTTGTCTCAGAGGAGCACCAGGACAAGACCACAGGAAACAGATGATTCTTCTGCACAATCTGACTTTGCTGCAGCCTGGAATTGAACTGCTGGTTTCGTCTGGTCAGAGGAGAACTGGCCCCCCAACTGAGCCTGGTTTCTCCCAAGGTATTTTTCTCCATTCTGTCACTGATGGAGTTTTGGTTCCTTGCCACTGTCACCTCTGGCTTGCTTAGTTGGGGTCATTTCATTTACAGGTTGACTTGATTGCAAATGATTGCACAGATGCTATTTAAACTGAACTGAGACAATGACATCACTGAATTCAATGATGAACTGCCTTTAACTGTCATTTTGACTAACTTAAGAAACTGAACATCTTCTAAGATCATATTAAAGGTGTTGTAACGACCCAGAGCAACATATAAGGCAAACGATGTGCCACTCAGACAACTCAGAACATGTGCACCTCTAACCACTCAGAACATGTTAGAAAAGTTGTTGCAACCACCCAGAACAACCTAAGAACAGCATAGCAATGGAAGCATTTAATCAGAACATGCTAGGTTAAGATACTCATGTCCAAGTCATTCCAACAAGGAACAACTGAAGAACCCCATACTTACATGCTAACAGTGCTTCATTAAAACCACCTAGAACACTCTGAGAGCCACATAACAAAATATTAACAACCACTAAAATGTAAAAAAAAAAAATTTTTTCAATCACCAGAACACAGTCACATGCCAACATGCTAACAACAACTCATAGTTATCCCAGTCATTCAACCAACCTGAACACTCCAAGAACTGCACAGCAACAATGTAAATGCTAGCAAATGTGTTTAAAGCCCCTTTCCCGGAATATGTGTGTGCGTTCATACACAACCCGTAAAGGTCACATAATGACACGTGATATCAGGATGTGACATGTAATGTACAAGTCGAAAACGCTAGGCACGTTAAAGTTCCTTTAAACGGGCAAACAATCTCAGCTTCAGCGCGGATAGTGAGGAACTAACTGCTCTCTGCTTCATTACGGTTTGCACATAGTTTTATACATCATTAACATTGATCTGCCTTTAAAACACCCAGTAAAAGAGTCACATGATAACGTGGGTAATCACTACAAGATGGCATTTGTTCTGGCTTTTGTTCACACAGAGTTCGTTCCAGGACTGATCCCAGCAATGTTACTAGGTCCCCAACCCGGGATCGATCCCGGAATCAATCCCGGAATCAAACTCGGGACATGTTTACATTCACACAGGAGGCAATCCGGCAATGTTCCAGCAATTTCCGGGTCCAACGTGCAGTGTGAAAGGGGAAAAGTCACACGAACACTCTAGGAATAACATAGCAACATGCTAACAGCCTCTCAAATTAAGCAAGTTACTACAACCAACCATAACAAAGAACTGCAGAGGGACATGATTAAAAAACTCAAAACATAATTAGCAAAGTCATTGCAACTTGTAATTACACAGAATTCCTAGTGTGCTTGTCTAAAGGGCAAGAAACTTTCAAATTTACTTCAGAATGTTTAAAAATCTTCATTCATATGCAAAGAATGGCACAATTTTGAATAATAAAATGATTCTTTGGGTGGCACATCCACTGTCTGTGTGATCTAAACACTTCCTTGGGAAAATGTGTCACCATTTTGCTGACCTGTAAACAAACAACTAACTTGGCACCTCTTAAGGTACTCTCCGCTCTGGGAAGAAAGGTGTGTGTGTGTGCGTGCGTGTGTGTGTGTGTTAAGGAGGGGAGTGTGAGCTGTGTCAAACACCCAGCAGCTGTTCCACCATAGACCCTTCCCCTAAACACACACATACAACCTAAAAGTAACAGGAAGCAACAGAGAGACAATGTCTAAACAGTTGCTCTGTTCTTTTTCAAGTCCTTTTTAAAATCACAGCAGATGAATCAACATTTTAAAACAATCTCAGGAGCACTGGACCACACATGAAAGAAAACTTCTCAAGACAAGAATAAATTTGCATTTTTATTCAGACCAAAGCAAAAAGACCAACAAGTGGGTGGGACTTCAACATGAAACGACTTGGGATTTGTTTAAAAAAAACAACTTGTTGATTCAGAGTCAACTTTTTTTTTTTCTTTTTTTTTGAGACAATAACATAATACACAGTGCACTTTCAGATTAAAAACTTTGCAGGATGTTTTCATTCACTTGTGTTACACACTGCATGAAATGTCATTTTCAAAAATCCATTATAATACATAATCCTTTTTACTACTTGTAATTAGATTCAATTACATTTTAAAATACTTGTAACCGGTGTTACTTTTTTGATTTACATTTTGTGGACATTCTCACACACAAAAAAATCACTAGTCACTGACTATATTTACACAGATAACATGGCATTTGACCCCTGAATTTATCCAAAATAATTTCAATACTGATGAACACATCCATTTTGATTTTAAATGATCCCTCAGAGGGTTATTTAATCATGTTATTTAACCATGTAGTATGTCTTTAGAAGGTTTTGCACACATTATTATTATTATTATTATTATTATTATTATTATTATTATTATTATTATTATTATTATTTTAAATGCAGGGATTCCCAGACTTTTTTATTATATTTATTTGAAGAACCCACTAAGACTTTAAGTTGATAAGTTTAATTAAATAAATTAAATAAACACATTTGCATAGTTCTCTGATGTTGGTTAATTATCACATTATCACATGCAGGTAAACAACTAAAACTTTAATCTTGTTTAGCAAGTGTTTTATTTTGAATAAATTTTGTTATATTAAAAGTACTTATTTTAATTTACATTTTTATTATATATATATATATATATATATATATATATATATATATATATATATATTTTTTTTTTTTTTTTTTTTTTTTTTTTTAAGTTAACAACTCCTTTACAAACCCCAGTAATGTAATGTTTAATGCACTTCATCTATTCAGTAACAACAAGTGGGATAGTTTACTTTCTCTTTGTGTTTGAATATCAATATGGTACAAGAACATCCTATTTAAATCATTGTGATAAATGAGTTGGGTCGAAAGTAATCTAAAAGTAATTAAAAAGTAATCTGATTATGATGTGTAATAGATTATATTACTAGCTACAACGATTGTCAACTTTTAAATCAGTAATGGATTACAATTTGTAAGTAAGCTACCCAGCACTGGTTATGTTTTGTTTGCTAACTGCAGTGACAAATGTTTGGCATCTGTGTTTAAATAAATGTATCTACACCATAAGAGAGAAGAAGAAGAAGAGAGAGGGTGGTGACAGGTTATTCCTGTGAAGCTGGCATGAGTCCGGCTCTCCACACATAGAACAAGATCACAGAGAGGGTGTGGGTTCAGCATTCCACACTCCACTATGAAATGTTTGGCTCTCATCCAGCCTTTATCTGAGATATGTTTGACACGGACCACTCCATCCCCTATCCATCAAACTATGTGTCTGGCCTTTATATACTGTAACTGCTTATTGACGACTGATTCATTTACTGATTTACCAATTAACAACAATTTCGAATACCACAACTGGCAACAAGTGAATTTTATTTGGTTTGCCTGTCTTGGATGTCTAACACATATAAATACAGCTGAGTTTAATGTGAATTATTGAACGGTCGGTCACGATGAACAATGAAAGAGGTTAGCAGCATGCAACATGGCTGACATCATAATTATGTAATCATACAGCTATTTATAAAATGCAAGCGACAATGTCAGAACATTGCTCGGGATATCTGATTAAGTCTTTTTAGTCAATTAATTTCAACAAATCAGAATGTGAAATGCAATCTCGTTTCAGAGGGCCACTGAAAGATCTTGCCGACAGCAACTAAAATATCCTGTGACAAGACCAGACGGCGTTACTATCCGGAGAATTTAACCCTAGAACAATAGTGTTTCTCTGCTCAACGCGAACCACAGCTCATCTGAAGACTCATCTGCAGCTTGCCTTTTTAAGTAACTAATAAACACAAACGGTCCTTAAATGGCAAAGGAGATGCAAGTTTGTTTCAAAAAGAGAGATGTCATGGAAACCATTTGCATAGTCTTATTAGATTAGTTAGGAACGCGGTGAACAAAATATTACTGTAATTTTGGAAAACCGTGAGGAGATGAAGTTTTGAAGTGTGAGTGGATTATAGGAAGAGCTGTGGGAGAAACAGCAAGTAGATTAAGTGCAACTGCTGGCCCTTTACAGGCTGTTTTGCTGCTAAAAGGGATTAACGTTTACTGTAAATTCAAAGTGAGTGTATTGCAGAGGAAAGCATGCTGTAAAGACTGAATTTTCTGGTTAGACTTCATTCTACAGCAAGACATATGTAAAGAACAGCCTTGATGATCATGAACATTTTTGGGTATCTTGTCTGAGATAACGTTTCCAAACTTTTGCACTTGCACACATGCGGTTCAAGCAAACATCACGGTTATTTTTGGAGCAGCCAAATCACTATTAACACAACCACAACGAGTTCAGATTGAGGGAACCTAAAGCCCCTGCCGGCTGACAGATGCTCAGACAGAGAATGTTGTGGATTATGCAAAAAGCAGCATGTTACGTCACTCAGTAGTCACATGAAGGTAACATTATGAGAGGGAATGGTCATTCCTGGTAGACAGTTTAGTGCAAAATAACATTTCAGTGGAGAACAAGACCCAGCTACCAGACACCAGACATACTTGCTTTTGCCCCCTAAAAAATGGAAATGGAACTGTGGAGAAATGCTGATACAGGAGAGAAGAGGTGAAATGAGAGGGATGATAACACTCAGCAATTTTTGGATAAATAAAAGAGTTAATAAGTGCACACCAGTGGTTGGTGGTGTGACTTCCTAAATCCCTATTTTACAATCGTCTACTTATTATTATAATTCTGCTAACCTAAGGGCCATGGGATTTTCAAGTGTGCTGATATGGTACCTCAGTGATCTCCTTAGAATCAGAGCAGCTTAATAAATTCATCTTAATCATCGCCTTTAAACGGTTGATGACTCACAAGTCAAATAAAGTCTCATGAAGTATTTTTGACATCCAGTGCCAGTTCCATGCACTTGATAAAGCAGACAAATAACCCTACATGAGTTTTGCACTCTGCCTTTCATCTTCCTAAAGCTCTAAGACTTCGCCAATGATTTAAATGGAAACAAATGGCAGGGACACGTCAGATAAAAGGACTGGCCTGAATGGGGGATGGATGACCAAACAGCACAATTGCATTTTGGGCATCCTGTCGTGTTTTCAGGATTTTGCTCAAATTGAATTTGCACAAATTATCATTCTCCTTGATACATTTCTGTTGTCAGTCCCTTCTATATAGATATAGCATTATGATTCAAATGCTGTTTCAAAGACTAAAACATGATTTTATTTCAAAGTCAATATACTTATCAAAATGTAGTGATATTAAACTGTGTATTATATAAAGATTACGGCTTCTCCAGATAGATAGATAGATAGATATTTAATATTTTTATATAGTTTTGCTTATGTTATGATAATTTCAAAAGTTAAATACTTTATTAAAATGATTACACACACACACAAACAATGTCATTGCATACTCACACAGAAAGAAACAACATAAATAGCAAATACAACATAATGTTGTTTCTAGTCAATAGTGTTTTTTTTTTCTTTTGTTTATTGCTTGTTCATATCTTTTTTTTTTTTTCTTTTTTTTTGGATACGTTGACAAACTCATAGTTTGCTTCTAAAAGAAAATCTCAGCACCTTGATCTACAAAATGGGACATCGTTAAACGGCGGATTATTTGTTGTACAGTTTGTTGCTCGTTACCTTGTCATTTATATTTAGTAACGTACAGGTTTTAGGGATGCCATTTCAACAATGTTCACGGTGATTAATAATGATGTGCTGAAAATCGTGGAATACCTGCACGCGCCCCCCGCGATGCTTCCCCGCGTCTCTTCCCATACATGGCCGTAGGACCGAATGCCTCGCGCGGGTCTCTCCTCTCCGCGCCCTTCCATTCATGGCCACTCCGCTCTCAATGACGCTCGGGCTACCAAATAAGGAGAGGGAAGTCCAGCGGGCGCCGGGCCACTCTTGGAGTATAAATTGACTGCGGCTCAAGGAGCTGTCTACCATTCACTCTCCAAGGGAACCAGCTCCTGGTGCTGATCTGGTAAGTAGGCTACAGCTAAAGCTTTCCGAAATGTCAAACTTCAATTAATGGGATGATCTTCTGAACGCTAGGATTTAAACTAGGTCAGTTCTGGTGCAATATCACTGGAATTCTAATACAAATAATTGACTCTTGAGCAAAACAAACATTTCAGAGGCTTAGGGTTGTCAGTAATGCAAGAAATGGCAATGTTTTTACTTTTGAAACTTGTCATGAGGATAAAGAGGACAATGTCAGCATCTCAGGAGGTACGGAAATATGTTCTCCAAAAAGGAGTTTTAGAAGCATTTTCGGTGTCTCAAAGAACCTTTTACATAACAGTTCTTAAGTGTGAAGAACTTTTGAATAATCTGAAGAACTTTTCTTTCCAGTATAAAGAACCTTTCATTCAGTGGAAGTTCATGGAATCGTACACTTTTGGTTACCCAAAGAAACTTTCAGTGAAAAGTTATTTTTCTTAGTGTGAAGAATATTTTATAATCTGAAGCTTTTTCTACTATAAAGAGCCTTTTGAACAATGGAAAAGGTTCCATTGATGTTCAAGTTCCAGTCATAGATGCCAATGAAGAATTTCAGACGGTTTTGTGGTCTATTCTGAAGAGAAAACAAAACCTTGGCAGGAATGCATAGCCTACATAATGGTTTGGATGTTCACAGTATGTTCATACATGTATCTGCTCCTCATTCAGACTCCCAGCTGACACCATGTGTGACGACGACGAGACCACCGCTCTTGTGTGCGACAATGGCTCCGGCCTGGTGAAGGCTGGCTTTGCTGGAGATGATGCTCCTCGCGCTGTCTTCCCCTCCATCGTTGGTCGTCCTCGACACCAGGTACAATGGGGTTTTTCAATGCAAAAATGGGCTATATTATAGATTTAATGAGGAATATTACTGAAATACTGACAATGTCTCTTCTCTAACAGGGTGTCATGGTAGGTATGGGACAGAAAGACTCCTACGTTGGTGACGAGGCTCAGAGCAAGAGAGGTATCCTGACTTTGAAATACCCAATTGAGCACGGTATTATCACCAACTGGGATGATATGGAGAAGATCTGGCACCACACCTTCTACAATGAGCTGCGTGTGGCCCCCGAGGAACATCCCACCCTGCTCACCGAAGCTCCTCTTAACCCCAAGGCCAACAGAGAGAAGATGACACAGGTAAACTTAGTTAAACATCCTCCAATACTGCACATTCACATGACTCTGCAAAGACTGTTCAAATTCATTGATAAGTGACTAATAAATAACAAATGATTGCTTGATTGATTTTATCACCCCGAAATGTAAACTACTCGGTAAAGCTGCTTTTGAACAATGTGCATTGTGAAAAGCTCTATTTGACGGCTTGACACATTTCTGGCGTCCTCTAATGTGCAGATCATGTTTGAGACCTTCAACGTTCCTGCCATGTATGTGGCCATCCAGGCTGTGTTGTCACTGTACGCTTCTGGACGTACAACTGGTGAGTATTAACACATGCATTGCAATACATCATTACTTGTAGGTTTTTCTGGAGCCTTAAAGATTTGTTGTTGTTTGAAGGTATTGTGCTGGACTCTGGAGATGGTGTGACCCACAATGTGCCCATCTATGAGGGTTACGCTCTGCCCCACGCCATCATGCGTCTGGATCTGGCCGGTCGTGATCTGACTGACTACCTGATGAAGATCCTGACTGAGCGTGGCTACTCGTTTGTGACCACAGGTGAGGATAAGCCATGCTGTCTCATTATTAGAGTTATCAAACCTGTATTGTAATAATATATAAATAGTTAACACTGGAATTGTATTCTCCCAGCTGAGCGTGAGATCGTCCGTGACATCAAGGAGAAGCTGTGCTACGTCGCTCTGGATTTTGAGAATGAAATGGCCACTGCTGCTTCCTCCTCTTCTCTGGAGAAGTCCTACGAGTTGCCTGATGGTCAGGTCATCACCATAGGAAATGAACGTTTCCGTTGCCCTGAGACTCTCTTCCAGCCTTCCTTCATTGGTGCGTGAAGTCATATTGATTCCAAACCCATGGGGGGGTTTGGTTTTTACTTACATCACTGCATATTGCTCTGCACTTGTTCAGTGGTATTTTAGTATTACTTATATGCAATTATATATTATACATATTTTGAATTAGCTTATATGTATATATATATATATATATATATATATATATATATATATATATATATATATATATATATATATTTAGTTTGAATTTAATTATAGTTTAAGTTCGAGTGATTTTAAGTTTTTTTATTTGTATTATTATTTTATTAGTTTTTAAATTATTTCTATTTACCTTTTATTTATTTTTTAATGTCAGTTTAGTTATTCAACCTATTTTATTTCAGCTATTTGCCAATTTGGCATTAACTAATTTGAATTTCATTTTTAATTTAATACATTTATACATTTTTATTTTTATTTTTGTATTATTATTATTTTATTTTTGTTTTAATATTTGAGAACTTCAAACTTTCAAACTTTTTAAGTAAGTTAACACTTTTTTTTAACAGCATTGCTTTAAATAAATAAAAAAGCTTTTTTTACAGTTTTAGTAATAATAACAATAGCTTTATTTTTAACTAACCAATAATGATTTTTCATACGTTCTAGTTCTTGTCATTGTGGTGTGCTTTTGTGATTTAAATTGTTTTCTTTTTTTAAGAGTCTATTTAACTTAGTTTAACTAATTTTAGTACTTACACTTTAACTTATTTTCAGTTATTTAAAAGGCAACATTTATATTTTTTATTTTATTCGTATCTAATATTTATATTTTGTTTCAGCTTTATTTAAATGAACAAAAAAACTAATGTTCCAAGTTTTAGTGTTAATTAACAATAACAGCAGTTTTCTTCTTACCTAAGGTATGGAGTCTGCTGGTATCCATGAAACCACCTACAACAGTATCATGAAGTGTGACATTGACATCCGTAAGGACTTGTATGCCAACAACGTCCTGTCTGGTGGCACCACCATGTACCCAGGTATTGCTGATCGTATGCAGAAGGAGATCACTGCTTTGGCTCCCAGCACCATGAAGATCAAGGTAGAACATTTATTCAGTAATTCAGATTTCCAATCATCTGTTAAATTCAATTCAATTTAGTAAGATATTTGATTTGTAACCATCTTTCTTACAGATCATCGCTCCCCCTGAGCGTAAGTACTCTGTCTGGATCGGTGGCTCCATCCTGGCTTCCCTGTCCACCTTCCAGCAAATGTGGATCAGCAAGCAGGAATATGATGAGGCTGGCCCATCCATCGTCCACAGGAAGTGCTTCTAAGTGCCAGAACACCCATATTTCACGGCTGATTATGGATGCAAAGAACAGAAACTCTCAACATTACCTCCACCTGTTACAGATGCAGGCCTTTATTTTTCCTTGTACAGTATGTTTACACCAAAGTGAAATTTGTTTGTAGTTATTTACTGGATCATAAATACATTTGTATATGGATATTTATTGGTTTTTAAATAAACAAGACCACCAATTTGTGAAGAAATCAGGTTTTATTATTATAAAAAAACTTTTTTCTTTTTTTTTGGTGCTGCAGAAGAGTCACTATTTTAATTTGTCTTTAATTAATCTTTGTCATTTACTACAAGAAATGTAACACTTTGTTCATGAATACAGTGAATACAGGATTGCATAAAAGCCATATGTGATGAATTCATATTTGCGACTTCAATTAGCACCCAGTATAAAAATAGCTGCAGCTCTCTGGGAGGCGAAGCCAGATCAGAGGAGAACGCAGCTCATTGTCAAGATGCCCTCTTCAAGCTTATGAGGATTTTATTTTTATCTTACCTACACTATAAATATGAGCAAACGTTGATTGCCCAGTGTTGAATTTTGCAGCTTCAGTTATCAGTTGGATTCTAACAGGGATATCCCATGTTGTCATTAATTGTTTTTACCTCTCAATCCTAGTGGGTAGTCCTAAAGCGATTACTCACCAGAGTAAGTTCACCACAGGCGTTACCACAAATAGGCCTACCACTTCATCACCTGCAGGAGAGCTCACGTGAGGGTTAAGGAACTGTTCTTGATGTGAAGAGTTCAGACTAACCAACTCAGTCAGCTGTTTACAAAAATTAGGCCGGCACACATTTAATCATGTTTTTTTTTGGAGAACGGAAAACATAATTATCATTTATAAACAGTGTGTGCAAACATGCAGACTTTCAGGGCAGTCAACAATTTTAAAGTAAAATATCATTGTATAAAGGTAATTTTCGGGGGTACAATTGGTCGAGGTTTGTCTCAAGCAACACCTTAGTCAGGTTATACGTCATGTTGAATTTACCACGCAAGAAAACATGGCTATGAGGGATGGACATACAGTCTTTACAACAACGCCTTGTGGTGCTATCACATAATTTTCCCCAAATCACAGTTTTTAAAACAGTTGGAGTTTTTGTCTACTGAGTTGTTGTTGTTTTGTTTTATGGTTTGTTTGTTTGTCTGCTTTTGCGTCAGCTGATCAATTGTTAACAGTAGGCCTACAATCCATAAAACTCACAGTATTTCACAGCTTCGTTTTTACTCCTGTCAAAAGTTAAATATGGCGGGAGCCTGACAAGTCTATTGCAATTTTCTACGTCTAGCTAAATTCACATCTTATTCATCTAATTCACCTTTTAAATTTGTTTTGTGAGATATAAAATAAAGTGATGTATAATTACAGGGCTTATTGCTTTACAACACACCGGCCGAAATCAATCGATGTTGCCAAATGCCTGCTTGAAAAGGCTCTTAAATGTCTCTAGATGACGCCATGCACTAATTAGCATATATTATGTCACCACGTTCTATCAGCCCTTCAAATTAATTTCCTTTTTATACAGCTATTTTAAGACCGCCAAATTCACAATTAATTCCCAAGTAAAAATGTTATTGTCTACATATTTTAGTTTTCTTGTCAGATTCATTAAGGTACAGCTACTTCCTGCTAAAATGTATAAGTCGTCTGACAAAATCAGCATACAAATAAATTGAGGATTACAAAACAGAGAAAATGTTACAAACTACAGTGTCCCTTATCTTGTATCCTTATCTTGGCAAAAAAAAATATATTGCCATAATAGCTGCTTGTCACAAAACACTAATTAAAGGGGTCTTATACAAACTCTTGTACAAAGTCTTGACTTGTTTAGGGTGAAGAACTAAAATATGCTCTCATGCTTGGTAGTTCGAAAAACATACTGGTTTGATGAAGACAGAAAAACTAAATGTAATGTGATTGATTAGCTGTTCTGTTCTAGTGCATTGTAATTTTTTTTTTCTTTTTGGCTAAATTACATTTTAGAAAGGATATCAACAACCGCTTAAAAATAACTGAATTTACTATGTACATATAAGTGCAACAGTAATATGTATTATATTTTTTGTTCTAACATTATAACATGAATTGCAGTGAAACTACTGAATTTATTTATACCATCATAATTGAAGTGTAAATTCTGCGGATTACATCATTGTCCAGTATAGTACTGTCAGCAATTTATTAAAAAATGTTTTCATAACTGTAAATACATATTTACATACACAAATATTCAGGTGCATGTGTAATAACTGCGTTAAAATCTCCAGCGAGGACATCTGCTGCCATGTTGAAAAAAACAAAAAAACAAAAACAAAAAAAAACTGTTTTTTCAAAATGGCGAAAACTTGACACTACAGCAGCACTTGACCTTCGTTGTCTCTTGCCTGATCCACCAAACAAGTGTTCTAACCACGACCTCGCCCCTCCCAACCTTTCCGATTTCAGTGGGGAATTATTTTAATGATATCCTAATAGGTCACTTCCTGACAGTCACAAAACCCGGAAAACAATGCTGTAGTCCAAACAAGCAGTTCACCGTAGATTTATTTTATTTATTTTTACCTAGATATCTCCCTTTGGAGTGTACTTTGATATTTTTAACTCTGTAGATCTTTTTAATGCCCGAGCATTCACGCTACATACTGACTAAAACTAAAAAAGTGAAAAAGCACTATAGGAACCCTTTAACTTTAAAGTCATTACATCAATAAAACCTTCAATTATTAAAAGTTGCAGCAAGAGTCTAATTTGGTGACAAAACCCCAAAGTAGCAACACTGAATTCGCCATGTAATACTGCATGAGCAATATTGTTATGTTGTTGTCTACTTCTGTTCGTCAGTTTTGGCAACAATTGAAAAAGCACACTCTGGATAGCTTAATTGTAAATAAGTAAAACGTTTGAAAGCCCTTCTGAAACGTTCTTACTAACCTTTTGGCTTTCTTCGCCGGTGTTCAAGACTTAATAAGCCTACCACCCACATTCGACAAACACTAACTCTAAACTCTAATCTCCCATTCTGTCACGCTAGAGAGTGAGTGAGTGACTGTGTCACTGCCGGAGACAGACCTCCCCAGTGATTTGAGTTTATCACCAATGATTTTTATTACGGATTAATCTGGGCATCTCTGGCATATTCGGAGAATAATGAAACGGAGAAATCCTGCTGTTCTGATCTCTCTCCAACAACCTGTCTGCGCGTGACGCGTGGAGGGGGGGGGGGTGCAGTCTACTTAAAGCGGGATTAGCACGAGCCAAACATTATACTCCCCTGCGCTCAGGCTCAGAGCGACCTATCGTCCTGCTCGCGATACAGAAAATAGGAGGGCTTTAGACTAATCAGGACCTCAGAGGAGTGCGCCCTCCAGAGCGAGGCGTGGAGGACAAGGTGGACTGCAGCGACTAATCAATGCACTCGCCTGATACTACACTCGCCTTCTGTAGCTCGCGTTCGATTTTACACGCTCCACTGTGTTATATCGTCTCCGAATGAACAGCCATGGGGGAATGGACCATTCTCGAGCGTCTCCTGGAGGCGGCTGTCCAACAGCACTCTACTATGATCGGGAGGTGAGGAAAAAAAGTGGAAAATCTTTATTGATTACTTTTCACATTAAAAGAAAAAATATTGAGGTCACTATACGCACTGACCCTGATAAATGAGGGGGATTGGCAATTGGAGCTAAACGTGCCCATTGTAAAGGACGGGAATAATTAAGATTTCCGTTGCTGTTTTTATAGTTATAACTGCACATTTTAGACAACAAACCGTGTGTGCCATCGGTAAGATTGCAGTTTCATGTCAGATCTGATTTGATTTCAAAGAAATGTTGTGCGCGCCCTGCATGGCTGGAAGCGCGCGTTTGCCTGTGGAGAGAGTTTCAGCACTGGACAGCTCCCCGCGTCAATCTGCACAGTCCAAAGAATAGAAAACCAAAATTCAAACCTGTTAGCTGGTTAACTGTAATTCACCATATCATATACATTAAAGGTTATATTTAACAGACATTGCATGCAGTTTTACTGTAAAACTATATAGTGGCGTTTTTGAACGTGAAAGCATAAATTACCTCAAAAATAAGGGTGAAAAAATTGACACGACAGTAAATGTAAAGTCGTAGTACACAAATTAGAAGTCACTTTATAATTTACGGTGGAAATCCGTACAAGGGCGTTCACGTGTATAGGTGCACGCATGACATATTACATTTCAATAAAATACTGCATTTTTCTCTCTCTCTCTCTCTAATAAGTCATGTACATTCATAGTGCATTTTATGTTATTTGGTTAATGCATATAGCATTATTCTAGAGCCATGTTTCTTACTACCTTAACCATACTGTGGATACGCTTACTATTTGTCCAGGAGTTTCATATTTGATGAAACTGAATTCATCATGTGGTCTTGTGTTTAACAATATGTATTAGTCCATGCAGAGCAGAGCTCAGTACATTGTAGTTATTGGAATATTAATATTGTCAGATGACAGTATCAGTAGATAATATCAGTACATCATTGGACTATTATTCATTTAATCAGTTAATATACTGTATGGTTATGGTTTTCACAGTGAATTTCTAAAAATCAAAGCAGAATTTTAATTAAGTTTTCTTATATTTCTTTTCTTGTTTTAACACGATTTTAACTTTACCACAAATGGCAATTTTTTTATGTATTTTTTAATTAATCAATTTATTATTATTTATATATATATATATATATATTTATTTATTTATTTATTTATTGCCATTTTTAAGTGTTTTGTATTCCTTCGCTTGTTTTGACTTAACTGCTTGAGAATACTTTGGCAGATACACTATGAACTAAAATATTTCTGTCCTTGTGTTTAGGATCCTACTGACGGTGGTGGTGATCTTCCGGATTCTAATCGTTGCAATAGTAGGAGAGACCGTGTACGACGACGAGCAGTCCATGTTCGTGTGTAACACTTTACAACCAGGCTGTAACCAAGCTTGCTATGACAAAGCATTCCCAATATCTCACATTAGATACTGGGTGTTCCAAATCATCATGGTTTGCACACCCAGTCTGTGCTTCATCACTTACTCAGTGCATCAGTCTGCCAAACAGAAGGAGCGCCGATACTCCATGGTCTACCTGTCCCTTGACAAAGATCCCGATTCAATGAAACGAGACGACAGCAAAAAGATCAAAAACACCATTGTGAACGGAGTACTTCAGAACACGGAAAACTCCACCAAAGAATCCGAGCCGGACTGTTTGGAAGTGAAAGAGATCCCCAGTTCAGCCATGCGAACTACCAAATCTAAAATGAGAAGACAAGAGGGCATCTCAAGGTTTTACATCATTCAGGTGGTTTTCAGGAACGCGCTGGAGATCGGCTTCTTGGTGGGGCAGTATTTCCTGTACGGATTCAACGTTCCTGCCGTGTACGAGTGCGATCGCTACCCTTGCATCAAAGACGTTGAATGCTACGTTTCGAGACCCACTGAGAAAACCGTGTTCCTCGTCTTCATGTTCGCGGTCAGTGGGATTTGCGTGGTGCTCAACCTTGCAGAACTCAATCACCTGGGCTGGAGGAAAATTAAAACGGCGGTGAGGGGGGTTCAGGCCAGGAGGAAGTCCATATACGAGATCAGAAACAAGGACTTACCGCGGATGAGCATGCCGAATTTCGGCCGCACCCAGTCGAGTGACTCTGCCTACGTCTAATGTTCCTTCATCAGTAGTTCATCAGAGCAGAGGTGCTCAATCTTGGTCCAGGAAGAACCTCGGGATGAACATTTTGGATGAAACACACAGTTGAAATCTTGGAACGAATAGCTCACTCAAAAATCCTCGACCTCATGTTGTTTCAAACCTGTACGACTTTCTTTCTTCTGTGGAACACAAAATAAGATATTTTGAAGAATGTTTTGGTCAATGCAATGAAGTCAATGTGATAACACCTGATCCCACTGACCCTACTGAGATTTATCATATTTTTTTTTATATATCTTCATTTGTGGTCTACAGAACAACATTAGCATGAGTAAGTCATGACAGAATTTTCATATTTGGGTCCCAATAGCATCCAAAATGTATTTCTGAAGGACCCCGGGACCAGGATTAAATTTTTGAAACCATTGCATTCAATTATACAGTATGCAAGAAAAATAATGTTATGAACTGTTCATCTCACCTGTTTCATGGTGGGGTCGATTGTTTCTTATCAGTTACTGAAGGGCACTGATGCAACTTTTTTGTTGGTCAGAACAGAAAGCTTGCAATGAGTTTTCGACATTCGTTTTTTCGTTCACATGATCAGTTGAACCCGAAATATGTTTTGCACTAAATATGGATTTTAAAAAAGCCAAATCGAACCTGAATTGTGCTGTGAAGGTCTTTTGTTTCATTATATTGTATTCTCATTCTGGTTTTAGCTCACACATGTGATAGTTTCATTTTACTCACCGCAACTTGTTAGACCACAGTTCACATATGTTTATCTGTATTATATGAATCATATCTCTCTTTTGTTTTATATAGATTGGTATCTTTAATGATTTGGTTGCCTGTGTTTGCACCACTGACCTTAACATAAGTTATCATTCCATTATATTTAAGCTGACTTGCAGATCAGTAGCCGGTGAACTGGCCAACGCTGCATAACGCTTAACTGTCTATATTTTGTATTTATTTATTTATTAATGTATTGGATTTATTTATTTATTTATTTATTGACACCAAAGCGGCCATTGCTTTCATTTTTGGAAAACAGACATGTTGCTTTTATGTATTCAAGTGCCATATGTGTAAATAGATATATGCATATTACAGTATATTGTAATCCTTATCATGAGATTCCATGAACTCTTAGCGTGGACTGTTTTAAAGGATGTCCGATCCCTTTAATGTGATATGTTCGGAAATGGAAGAGTGGGGAAAAAATCCATCAATATTTGACATTCATGAAAAGTATGACATTGCATTTTAAGTACATATAAAGCACAGTTGATTAGAAATCAGTGATTAAGGGGCTGGGATTCACTTCCCCTGGTGCTTCTATTTCTTAAAAAAAAAAAAGATGTTAGAAACTATGTGAGATGAAAAAGAAAATCTAATAATAAATTATGGAATTCATGACTTAAAAGCTGTGTGATTTGCATTGCTTCCTTTATGATAGAATTTGAATTTAAAAAAGCACAATTCTCCTCAGGGATTGAGGTCCCTGTCATCTTCCCCATGACTCAACTTCCTGTCAGGTCAGTTAGTTGAAACGCTTGCATGTATTTTTTTCACTGGTTCAGCAGCACAGTGTTTAAATTTGATCTGGGCACCATAATTCTACCTGTCCAGCTTCAGTCATGCTGACACAATGACAGAAGCTTCCTCTCGGGCCGGTGCCATGCACACAGCATCTCTATGTTATGCAGAGGTCCGGTCCCTGCAGAAGCTGCGGTGGCCCTGGTGCCAAGGTCACAGAGAAAGTGCTGAACTCTGCAGCCGGTGGCCTCGAACCGGGATTTCTCTCTGCTGACAGATAGAGAGAGGCCTGAGACTCACAAAAGTGCCAGCATGACTCTTCAGCAAGGAGGAGGGGGTGGGAAAACTATGCCCAAGCATCCTGACAGATCATTTTGGAATTCAGCAGGGACCTGAGATTCCTCTTTGACACGATACAAACAGTGAAGGTCCAACCTGACAGGAGATCAGTGGAGGATGTTCTTATGTGTGTGTGTGTGTGTATGTTTAGTACAAATTCAGTCTGTCCTCTCTTACCCTCCCTCTTTCATTAGTTCCTTCTCCAAAAGTCCTAAAAATGTCCTCCAGAGTTTGTTCTCTGATGCATTTAAAGGAAATCGATTATGCTGTATGGCAGAAATATGGCATAACATAACATAAAAAGAGTTACTTAATAACACATTTTTATAAAGGAACCTTAAAATTGTATTAGCACTATTTAACAGCATATTATATTGTTTACATATGCAACATGGTTTGATATCTTGTATGTAAGGGCAATAAATTAATCCATTTTTCAAGTGTGCCTTAAAATATTTATGTGGTTTATGAATTTTATCATTTATCATTTAAACTTTACTCGGTTAGACTACATTTAGATCATGCTCCAAACAAATAAATTAGTAACTTATTAACAATTCAAATGTGGAACATTTAAGCAATTCAAAGGATCGCGTGTTGGTTTATTTTTAGCTCTCAGTCAGACTTAGTACTGTGCAATGCTTAGAAAGCGTTTTGAATAATTCAGGCTCAATATACTGGCACAAGCTGTAATTCTCTAAAGCAGGTTAGGGAATGCTGATGCTTAGAACACCCCCCAAAGATCCCCTCCAACCTACTCATCCATGAAGCTTAATAAAAGATTAAGGCAAAAGAGCACCAATGCAAACCTTGACGGAAGCACAGAAGTGTCCTTGAGCTTTAGTAGAGAGATATAGAGTCTGCGACGTCTGTGACGTGTACATTCTAGCAATTTATGATATACGTAAATAGATTTAAAAAGTAACGCAAAAGTAACATACATACTTTCCATAAACAGTAACTAATAATGTTAAAGGGGGGGTGAAATGCTCGTTTTCACTCAATATCCTGTTAATCTTGAGTACCTATAGAGTAGTACTGCATCCTTCATAACTCCAAAAAGTCTTTAGTTTTATTATATTCATAAGAGAAAGATAGTCTGTACCGATTTTTCCCGGAAAAACACGAGCAGCTGGAGGCGTGACGTGTGGGCGGAGCTAAAGAATCACGAGAGCCAGCAGGCTTTTGAGTTGAGAGCGTGTGGAAGCTGTGACATTACCGTGAGGGAAAAACCATCATCCAAAACAAACCATGGCTAACAGTCAAATTCAGCCGTTTATTTATGATCCAGAATCAGATCCCGAGGCTGAAACTGAACGAGAGCAGCAGCAGCAACGACTCGCTCCGAGCGGGGCTCAAACCCAGGTCTCCTGCATGGGAGGGGACGCACTAACAAGGAGGCAGAGATATTTGAAGCAGTTTTACTCACCGCCTGCGGTTCCAACACACGATCGTGACCCTTTTTCGTTGGGATTGCATCATCCTTAAGAAATAAACGATACGCAAATCCATCGTCAAACTGGGCCTTGTTTGTAAAACAAGCATCTTCGAAATTCAGGGAACAAACAAAAACACTTGCACAACTCCGTTGCCCTGGCAACCAAAAACACTCCTTTTGTGACATTTCGCGATGCTCTCGCTCTGATCAGTGAATGCCTGTTGTGCTCTCAGTGCTCTGCTATACAGGAGCGCGCACTCTTCCGGCAGAAGTGCCTCAGGACCCATATAAGGAAATTCCGCTCCATCTAACGTCACACAGATCCATTCTCGAAAAAAACGTTCCGAAACTTATGACTAAACGGAAGGATTATTTTGGGAACAAAAATACTCCTTCAAACGTACAACTTAATTTTTGAAACTTTGTCCATGTTTAGCATGGGAATCCAACTCTTTAACAGTGTAAAAAACTCAGTATGCATGAAATAGCATTTCACCCCCCCCCCTTTAAGGGAGTAACACAATAATGCATTGCTTTTAAAAGCAACTTTCCCTAAAAATGAATACAAGTTGCATCAAGAATGGCATCTGAAAAGATACCTATAATGATAAACATATAGGTATACGATATATATGATAAACATGTCCACACAAACATTACCATAACTTTCTGTTTTGTTTCTGTTTGTTTGAGTTATTTCACAATAAACCATTTACCCTTATGAAAATGAATCATATGGTTTAACTAGGAGTCAGAGACGTTCGGCTCCATATGTAGTGGTTTAATAAAGTGAATGGTCAAACAGGCAATGATCAGAGAAAACAGCGTAAGGAATGTCAGGGATATCCAGAATCAGCAACAGTAACAAACAGAGGTCGGGGCAGGCAGCAGAGAATCAAAGTCGGTATAAACAATCCAAAGTCAGACATGGGAGGAACAAAAACAAGGAGAAACACTCGGAATTGACAGACTAGGCTAGAACGAGAAGTGATCATAGTTCACCTATAGTATTTGCAGATGGTAAACATATTTTAACCATATGTAAACAAAAATCTTAACTAATTGTATAATAAATTACAATGAACTAAGATAAATTACAATTAAAGCTGCAGTAGGTAACTTTTGTAAAAATTTATTTTTTACATATTTGTTAAACCTGTCATTATGTCCTGACAGTAGAATATGGGACAGATAATCTGTGAAAAAATCAAGCTCCTCTGGCTCCTCCCAGTGGTCCTATTGCCATTTGCAGGAAAGCAATCGCTCCTGGTATAACAACCAATCAGAGCCGCGGTCCATAACTTTTTAATGTGTTCAAAATTTACAAAATGTATATAATAAGTGAGTACACCATGAATCCAGTACCTTTGTGATTCTTTATAGACATAAACAGAGAGAAGTAGATCCGGCTACAATGTTCTTTCTCCAGACGCAAGCAGTTCTGTTTATTAACTGCTAGAGCGTCAAAAGTTACCGACTGCAGCTTTAACTAAATATTGTGTGTTAAAATGCATTTCAAATATAAGGTTAAGTGGGTATCATTACCCATTTTACTCTTAGTAATTGAATAATTAAAAAAAATATAATTTAAAAGTTCAGTTTGGAGGTATCGTATCAGTATCGTTATTGGTATTGGTATCAACGATATTGACCATTAAAAGTATCTTTTATCGAAAACAAAATATGTGGTATCGCCCCTCCCAACTTTGGAGTCTTTTTGCCTTATTAGAAGTGTACCCTTCAGAATGTTTTTGAAACTCATATTACAAGGTAAAACACTAATATACAGTTGCTTTGAATGCTCAAGCTCTAAATTCAAGAGGATTCTGACTGACTGTCCATGTTTTAATTGTTTATCAGCTGGAAAAAGAGGGGGGGAAATTATAATTATTTTAAAATCTTTATCGAGTTATTTATTTTCCTTGGAGTGAACAGGCCTAAAGTTGGGCAAAGTGCTCTGTAATTGTTCAAACTCACAGTCATCTGGGCATAAGGTCATTTGCACTGGGCCGCTTTTGCATCCATTGGCAACCAACCCATCAGATGTCCGCTTATGATGTAGGCACCGTGCCTGGCCATCAGGGTCTCATTAGACTGCCAGACATGAGTCCTTGTAAATATACTGGCATAATAACCAAAACAATTCACAGCATCTGCGATAGAGTTCAAACGTGTCAAACCATTGGTGTAGACTGAGGCATCCAGAAGCCTGTCTGATCTGAAATGCTGTCATCAGCCATCAGTCAGGGATTTTTGGCAAAGTCATCAGAGTCACAAAGTCACAGTCAGCAAGAACAGCTGCTGAAACACAACAGCAAAAATCAACATAGGCACTTTTGTTCATCCAAGACATGCATGAAGTTCCCACAATAAACAACATGCAAAAAAAAAAAATACATTGCGATACTTGATACTAAACACAGAGAAAAAGAAAGCCGGTATTTTGTTTTTCTCTGTGCTAAAAATAGTTCCGCTGAGGATGTCTTAGTTATAGAGAAAACCAAAGACAAACCCAAAGGTTGTGGATTCAAAGGCCAGACGGGGCAGTTTATAAGCTACCACCACTGTGTCCTTGAACGGGTCACTTAGCTGCCTCAGGTGAAGCCTTTTAACAAAGACTGCTCTGTTGTTCTGTTGACTGGTGTGTATTCATAGAGGAAAATTACTAGCGATATCTTTGAAGAAGGAGCCTTGAAATGGTTGCTTTAATTTTGCTAGGTGATTGCTAAGAATTCTGGTTGCATAAGGTGGTTGCAAAAACATTCTGAGAGCTTTGTAGGCCGCTGGTATGGTGTTTTGGTAGATTCTATAGCATTGCTAGGTGGTTGCTAAGGGGTTCGGAGTGGCTTCTTGGGAGTTGCAAGACTGTCAAGGAGGTTGCTAGAATGTTGGGTTGTGAGTGGTTTGTAGATATTTGCTGGATTGTCTTTTGGTGTTGTGAAGGCCTTGAGTGTTTGTTTGTTTGTTTGTTTGTTTGTTTGGGAGTGTTGCTAGGCAGTCATGGAGAATGCTATACTGTTGCTAGGCTGTTGTTAAAGTGTTCTGAGTGGTTTGTAGGATGGTGGTCTTCTATTCATTGCTTCATGGGTTCTGAGTGGATCCTAGGGTGTCTGTTTGATGTTGTTAATGTCTTCTCAGTGGTTTCTTGGGTGTTGCTAGTCAGTTCTGGTGAATGCTATTGTGTTGTTAGCCGGTTATTAAGGTGTTCTGAGTGGTTTGTAGGGTGCTGGTGTTTCATTCACTGCTGCATGGGTCCTGTGTGGTGTCAAGCTGGTCTTCTGAGTGGTTTATTGGGTGTTGGTGGGCAGTTCTGGTGGTTGCTATATTGTTAATAGGTGGTTGTGAGGGTGTTCTAATTGATTTGAATGACTGTAGTCTTCTAGTCATTGCTGTTTAAGTTCTAAGTGGTGTTTAGATGCTTGCTAAGTTGTCCATTTGGTGTTGCTATGATCTTCTGAGTGGTTTCTTGAGTGTTGCTAGGCAGTTCTGGTTGATGCTCTAGTGTTGCTGGGTGATAAGGTGTTCTCATATGTTCTTCAGGCACTGCTAATTGGTTGCAAGGAGATATGAGTGCTTTTGGGGTCCTTTCATGGCGATTGAGAAGCTCAGAGACTTGTTGGTTTGCTATGTGGTTTTCTAGAGCATTGTTAAGGTGTTCTGGTGGGTTTTATACTTTTACTAGATGGATACTGAGGTCTTCTGAGAAGTTGCTATGATATTGCTAGGGTACTCTGGTGATGGCTGTAGTGTTTCCAGGTGGTTGTTATGGTGTTTTCTGTGACTGCTAGGGTTTTTGATTACTGCAGCTCAGCTCAGGAGCCCAAACTCAAATATTGGGATGCAATGTTCTGATCCCAAGATATGTATATGGTCATTACAAGCAACCTCCATGCGTCAAACTCAGCAGAAGGTAAAGAACTAACACTACTGAAAGTACATCGTCAGTTAAGTCTAACAGACAGCTCCATTTTCCACTTAGTAAGTACTGCTTAAATACTCACTCCATCTCTTTTAGATCATTTTCTTTGACAACTGGCTTTCGTTCCAACAAACAGTTGCCAACTTCCTAGTGAAATCTAATTAGAATCCTACAAATCTCATTGGAGCACAATGTCTGGGCCTTAAGTCACCTGCCAAAACACTGGTACAAGCCCAAGGGGATTAGAATGTCTTTCAGAGGCTTAAGCCTATTGGCCCTTTCCAGCCCACACCATCCTCCAACACCAGGGCCTTCATTCAGAGTACATCCCTTTAAGACTCCATCTTTTCACAGTGGGGTAACATAATCTTGTATAAGATGCAGGGATCAAAGGTATTACCTCTTTTAGGGGACTCTGAGATGACATTGAAGCTCTCGTCAAGTCTTTGGTTGCATAAGACGTGATTGGCTAGCGGTTGGTGATTTGCCAAACCAATCAAAAAAGAAATCCTTGATATTGTTCGGGATTGTGCTCATTAGACAAGATGCGACTGAGCCTCTTAAGAGTGCTGAGGATCTCTAGCGATGCTGGATTTACCACATAAGTGTAAACCAGTTAAAGACATCTACTATTTTTTTTTAATTGCATAATGCATCTTTCCACAGGAAGGTAAGGGTAATCCAGCAGGCACATATAGTGATTTAAAAGGCCCTTTCAATAATTTTGTAATCAGATGATTATGATAAAATGCTTCAATTGATGTGCTTTTATGTTTAAGTTATTATTATTATTAAGATTATTTGTGTGCAATAAAATGTCACTCCCATAATTCATTATTTGAAGAAATAAAAAGCCACTGTATTTTCAACTGTTTGGGTCTTATCTCAGACAGTCACTTTACCTGCTAATAAATAATCAATGTAATTATCTGTTAACTAATTTAGATAAACCTAGGGATGCTCTGAGTAAAGCATGATATGTGCTGATTCAATAACTAATCATTTATTCCAGACATCTCTTTCTGAGAATGGATTGGAGTCTGGGTCAGAATGTGACTAACTAGTTAAATAACACTCACACTTAGCTCTCTGAACACTTTTTATGCATTACACCTTATTAGAGTTTCATTGTACTATGCTTGTTAGGACAAATTTGAGTGCTTTAATAATAAGTTTCCAACAGTGTCACATTTTTCAAGTCTTTTTAGATAAGTCTACTAAAAAAAAAGTAGCTTTACATGCTTGAGTGGCTAAGGAACTAATTCAGTTCTTAAAGTAATGTAACTGATTCAGTTCTTAAAGTAATGTAACTGATTACATTTGATTACTTTTTGGTCACTTTTCAACAACAACAACAACAACAACAAATGCTAGGTAGTTTCTCAGTTGTTCTGAGTTGATTCTAGGTGGTTGCATATTAACATTAATATTGTGCATGAATATTTTATAATTTAGAGCTTGCTATGATTTGTTGTATGTTTGTGCTGTTTTCCCATATAATTCTTGCTCTGGAGAGGGCTTTCCACCTCACATGCACATCACAGGAATTACCCCTCTTGAGGAGGCATTGTGAGAGGCGAGTTAATTTCCATAAAGCCTGACATATTAAATCCCCTCAAGTTCCTGCAAGTCCCTTGTGACAGCAACTCTCCTTAGAGACTTCCTGTTTGTGATGTAGTTACTCTGCAGAGGATAGCTGGAATATCATAGTGACTCAGTGTCTGAACAAATGAACAACTGCACAAATGGAACGGCGGCGCTGCGAGAGCTTCCTTTTGCTCCATATCTCCTAACATCTCTAAACGGAGACCTGGAGTGGCGGTCGTCATTCAGTCCCTCTGCAGCTGTTCGAGCCCGTCTTCCTGCTCACCCTGTTTCCTCTCTAATCCTCTGCACATGCCGTCATAATACAGCGGGTCACATGATTCTCTCTCACTCTCGTTCTGCCTGCATTGTCTGCAATAAGTGAGAATTGAAAGGGACTCATATGCATTAGAACCTTATACGCTCATTAAAAACTGCTTATCACAAGGGGTTCGACGACGCCTGTTCATTTGTCATAGCTTTAATCAAAATATCTGCAACCATGACCTGAAACCTTCATAACTGATCAGTTCTACTGCACGGTCTTATTTATTAAAGACATACTTTTCCATAAAAAATACTGTTTTCATTTACTGTACTTTACCTACCCCCATTTTTTTTCAAAACTTATTATTTTTATTTATTTTGTCCACATCGAGTGAAGATTTAGTGCTGTTTTGGGTCCCATTGACTTTTCACTGTATGGACAAAACAGATAAAAATAACTTTTTTCAGCAAACTGAACTTTCTCAGAACTTTGGCAAATGTTGGTCGTGAGATAGCGTGAGATAGCGTGAGATAGCTTTGGTGCAACCAGAGCTTATAGATGTATGACAGGAGCTCCCAGATAAAGGTCTGCTTTGGTTTCAGCACTGGTGTCTGATTACCATGTTCCTGTGAGCTATTGTTATACACAATGACCTTTCTGACCTCCATATGTATAGATAGGAACCAGAGGTTTCACTGCTCAGAAACAATCCTCATTGTAAAGAAAGCACTTAAGAAGTCAACAAAGAGACAGACCTTAATGACTTACTCAGTGTTGTTGCTGTCATGTTACCCAATCGTATTAGGGCTTGAGCTGTCTCGTGCCCAAGCACACTTTACTATCACTGCGCCTTCTGGGCGCGTAAGGACAGCGAGTCACTATGTGTGGTGCCAAGAAAAGAGTCAGCACAGGTTAATCCTGACTGAGCCTTGCTTCTTAATGGATTATTAATTAAGACGTCACAATTCACAACCACTCTTTTCCTCCCGCATGGTTTTTCTTTTATTTCTTAATGTAAGACTTACAAGCTCTACTAGATTAACACAGGTTAACTCCCTTTGTTTCTCTAAGTTTGGCTGCAAATGCCCATGTGTGCTTTTGTTATTGAGTCTGTATGAGATTTTCATCACATTACCATTGTAAGCCTTCAGAGCAAGTCAAACATAGTTGATTAGGAAGACTAAACACACTCAGGGTCCATTCACACACAAGTCTTCACATTTAAAAATATTTTTTGTCATGCATGAGATGCGCAGGATGGTCCAATTGTTGAAACCATTTTTACTCAGAAAGTGCTAGCAAATTTCAAAATATGTACACACACACTGACATACACACATATATTGGGGCTGTCGGTCCATTATTTTATTTTATCTTATTAATTACATTAATTGCATTTATTAATGTAATTCATCGCAGTTCATCGCAAAATAAATTTGACTGTGAAAATACCCCAAAAAAAGATTATTTAAATATATTTTTGAAAGTATCATGTAGACATTATAGATTGTAATAAATAAAATAAAATAAATAAAAATACATTTAATTTATAAATAGTATATTACTTATATAAATACTAATATATTACTTTGTAACATAGACTTTTTTATGTCAAATTTTGCTGTTTTAAATACCTAAAATGGAGCAAATGAAACTGAACTGAACTTTGCCCTGATTGATGGCTGGGGTTAAAGCAGCCACAGTCCATCAGGTTTTATTGGACTACATTTCTAATCCAAGGTAAGACTGAAGGAGGAGATATATTTTTGAACTGTCCTCACATTAACTTTTTTTAACTTTTTTTTTGTGCTCAAGTAAGAAACGCGATGTGATTGCAACTTGAACCATTCTTTATCTCAGGAAAACATTAAAAAAGTGAATTGACCATATTTTCATTTTGCTCTCTTGTGCAGACTTCAGATATCAGATGTATGGCTTTCAGAAGTTGGAGGAGTTGTCAGTCCTTTAAATTACAACCTCTTATGTAAGGTTTTATGGGTGATTTTTGGTCCCCTCCTTGACCAGGCCCTAATCAAAATAAATAATCAATAAGATAATAGCACCTGACCAGCACACAAGACTGGATTTATGGAGGCACAGTGACTCTGTATGACAGCTCACTCTCAGCAGCAGTATTTGAGGCAGCTTCATATTATCTGTATGTATATCTTAACAGCAAATTAATTTTCCTGTGCTGAGAAATGAGAGATATAGAGTAACAGCAGAACCTTCTTTATGAAAATAAAATACTACAGTTCTCACAGGCATGATTTTTCATGTCAAGCTATATTCAAAACACATTTTATGCTTAATGGTTTGATGCTTGAAAAAATATTATAAATTATACATATATTATATGTATTTTAGTTTCTTTGTGTAACAAAACAGTCCACATTAATTTTTTTTATGAACTTTTTCCACCCTATCTCTGACCCTTGAAATTAAAAAGACAATATTTTGCTACCGTCACTTTAAGAAAAATACATTGCACAGCATTTAAAATTATTAGTTTTTTTGTTTTGTTTTGTTTTTTAAAGGACTTTAAAGTGAAATGGGATCGTCTTGGTTACGTATGTAACCCTCGTTCCCTGTAGGTGAGAATGGAGACGTTACGAATGGGATCTCGCCCGAGAGCCCAGTCACCTTCAAGTGGTACAAAATGAGCCAATGGTACACAAAATACCTTGGTCTGCGGAATTTGCATCGTGAGCTCCGCCCCGCAGAGCGGGTATATAATGAGCAACGCGAGCAACTTGCATTCAAGTCTTCGCTGAGGAGCAGAGCCAGTGACCCGGACGTTCAGTGGATCAGTGATGTGGCAAGGGGACATTACATCTCCATTCCCTCCTTCAGGGAACGAGGGTTACATACGTAACCAAGACGTTCCCTTTCAGTCGGTCCATTCGACGTTACGAATGGGGTCCCTTACAAAACGATACATGGTTGTCTTCCAGCGACCCGTGTGAGTGATAGCACCCTGTCGTGAGGCCAGCACGAGTGAGGGCCTATAGCTCACACAGAATACAGTGGGTAGCATATTCCAGCTGTTCATATGCTAGCAGGCTGCCTGCCCAGGAGAGGACTTACAGAAGGCTACCAAGGTGGTGATACATAAGAACTCTGAGGTACCCAGCCCACAGGGTGGAAGTTTCAACGATAGAGCTGGCAAGGGGCTTGCCAAGGGAAAGACACATGCTGCGGAGAGACTTACTGTGGACATACACACGTGGGATTACCCAGAAAAGGGAATCATGACACATGGAGGCACCTAGTGCCACACAGGGCTGACCAAAGGGCATGTACGCAAGTGTTGGACATCAACAGTGCTGGAGGAACCCAGGGTTCTGATTGAGGAACTCACCTGAGGGGAATAGTGCACGCATCCAGTCCGCGAGGGGAATGTCGCAGCAAGCAGATTGACACCGAGCAGGTCCTTACTGGCCTGAAGTGGCGAGTACCCAGGAGGACTCGGGCTCTACACGGAGATTATAAAATCTTGTGAATGTGTTAGATGTCGCCCAGCCTGCAGATCTACAGATGTCTGCTAGCAAGGGGCCATGCGCCAGCGCCCAGGAGGAAGCTTCGCTCCTAGTTGTGTGAGCTCCCACCCCCAGGGGGCATGGCAGGTCTTTAGCCTGATAAGCCAGGAAAATAGCATCCACTATCCAGTGGGATAATCTCTGCTTGGAGACAGCCTTTCCCTTCTGCTGGCCTCCGTAACAGACAAAAAGCTGGTCTGAGGTCCTAAGGCACAGAGTTCTGTCCACGTAGGTTTGAAACACACGTACTGGACAGAGCAGCGCCAGGGCTGGGTCTGCCTTCCCAGGGGCAGCGCTTGCAAGTTCACCACCTGATCCCTAAAAGGATTGGTGGGAACTTTGATAATGTAATATAACGTGAGAGTTAGCCGGCCCGAATTCCAGGCACGCTTCGTCAACTGAAAATGCCTGCAGGTCCCCGACCCTCTTCACCGAAGCCAAAGCCGACAAGAGCGCAGTTTTCAAAGGTTAAAAACTTTAGCTCTACTGAGAGCAAGGGTTCTCTCTGCAGTGCTGATAGAACCACTGCGAGGTCCCAAGAGGGGACTTGCTGAGGGCGAGGCGGATTGAGCCTCCTTGCTCCTCTCAGGAACCTGATGATCAGATCGTGCCTCCCAAGAGACTTACCTTCAACTGGGTCATGGTGAGCCGAAATGGCAGCCACATAGACCTTGAGGGAGGAAGGAGACAGCCTTCGTTCCAACCCCTCCTGAAGAAAGGAAAGCACTGACCCAATCGGACATTTCCAGGGGTCCTCACGCCATGAAGAACACCAAGTGACTAAGAGGTTCCACTTCAAAGCATAGGCATGTCTGGTGGACATGGCTCTAGCTGAAGTGATGGTAGCTACCACCTGTGGTGGCAAGGTACCTAAACCTTCTGTGACTCGTCCAGAACCCACGCATGTAGGTTCCACAGATTGGGACGTGGGTGCCAGAGGTTGCCCCGTCTCTGAGAAAGAAGGTCCTTCCTCAGAGGAATTGGCCAGGGAGGGGCGAGGAGTACAAGTTCGAGGAACCAGGTCCGGACGGGCCAAAAAGGCACAACCATGAGGACCTGCTCCTCGTCCTCCCTGATCTTGCACAACGTCTGTGACATGCCACAGAAGTCAGGGTCCTGTCCAGGAGCCCAACACAGCATGCCCGTTGCACATGGCACCCCAGCCCGTTGCAGAGGCATCTGTTGACACAACAACATGTCTGGACACCGGTTCCAGGGGCATGCCGGCCCATAGAAATAAGGGGTCCAACCACAGGGTGAAGTATCGGCGGCAGGCCGGAGTGATGGTCACTCGGAGCGTGCCCTGTTGCTATGCCCATCTCGGGACTCTGTCGTGAAGCCAGTGCTGAAGCGGTCTCATATGGAGTAGCCCGAGCAGTATGACCACCGCCGCGGACGCCATATGCCCCAGGAGCCTCTGAAACAGTTTCAGTGGAACCACTCTCTTGCCCTCAAATTGTCTCAGGCAATTCAGCAGTGACTGCGCGCGCTCGTTCGTAAGCTGCGCGAACATGGCGACCGAGTCTATTTCCATACCGAGAAAAGAGATCCTCTGCACAGGGGAGAGCTTGCTCTTTTCCCAGTTGACCTGAAGACCCATTTGGGCGAGGTGTCTGAGCACCAGATCCCTGTGCTCGCACAACTGCTCTCGAGAGTGAGCTAGGATCAGCCAGTCATCGAGGTAGTTGAGGATACAGACACCTTGTTCCCTGAGAGGAGCCGGGTCTCCCTCTGCGACCTTCATAAAGACGCGGGGAGACAGGGCCAATCCGAATGGGAGAACCTTGTACTGATATGCCTGCCCCTCGAAAGCAAACCGAAGAAACGGTCTGTGTTGAGGAAGGATGGAGACATGAAAGTACGCGTCCTTCAGGTCAATCACTGCAAACCAATCCATCGGACGAATGCATTCGAAAATGCGCTTGGGCATTAGCATCTTGAAAGGGAGTCTGTGCAGAGCTCGGTTCAATGCATGCAAGTCCAGGATTGGCCGTAACCCACCTGTCTTCTTTGGTACTATGAAGTAAGGGCTGTAAAAGCCGGACTTCATGTCGGCTGGAGGGACTGGCACTATCGTGCCCTTTGCCAGCAGGGTCGCGACCTCCACGCGCATGACAGAGGCATCTTTGCCCACCTTCGTCACGTGGACACCCTGAAACCTGGGGGGACGCCGGGTGAACTGAATCGCGTAGCCGAGCCTGAGCCCGTCTGGATGAGCCAGCGGGAAGGCCTGGGGAGCTCTATCCAGGCTCCAAGGAGCCGAACCAGCGGGGTCAAGGGGACTACAGGCATACCCACAGTGGGGCAGCATGGTGGAGCAGACAGCCCCGGCATGGGGGTTATAGCGTCCCTTAACAGGGGTGGAGTGCGGGCACTCATCTGACTCCAAGTAGCAAAGAGGGCATGAGAAGGTGAAGCGTTCTTGAGCCGGCTTTGCATGGAAACTGGCAAGGGGAGAGGAGAACGAGAGCGGTGAGGAAGCATGTCGCCAACTGTCGTTCATGGCCTCTTGGGACCACCAGCCGCAAAGCCAGTGGCGGAACAAAAAGAAAATGAGAACAAAGGATTCTCCCCCGGCCCTCCTTTGGGGGAAGGAGTGGTCCTGCTACCATCTCCTGATGAGCTGACGTCTCCAACTCTGGGTCGCCCATCTCAGGAACGCTGCTTGGCCTGGCGTTTGGCAGGCTTTGGGGCAGAGATGGGTTGCGCCGCCCTTCTGCGGCCATCTCCTCGCTGCGGCCGGGGTGAAGGCTGCTACTGTTGCCGAGCGAGAGTGGAGGAGGCAGCAGGGGGGTGCCCTCGGTGACGAGCAGGCTGAGGCGGCTGAGCCGGTGGTGGAGTGGAAGCAGACTCCCTCATGTCTGTTAGGTTCAGCCATAGGTGGAGCTCCTGGACCACCAAAGTGGACATCACCTGACCTTCGTCGCCTGGAGAGCGAGGTCGGTAGCAGTGCGCGCCACCTGCAAAACCCCTGGGTCAGCACTGCCCTTGTGCAGCTGCTGGAGCAGCTTGGCCTGATAGACCTGAAGTGAGGCCATGGCATGCAGGGCAGAAGCGGCCTGGCCCGCAGCTCTGTAAGCCTTGGCCACAAGCGTGGATGAGAACTTACAGGTCTTGGAGGGCAGCTTGGGACCACCATGCCAAGCAAAGGCGCTCTGTGGACACAGTTGCATCGCAACAGAACGCTCCACCGGGGGAATCCCAGCATACCCCTTGGCTGCCCCGCCATCGAGAGCAGTGAAGGTGGAGGAAGTACCAGAATGGTTTCAGGCAGTTAAAGGTGCCTTCCATGAGCTGGTTACTTCCTGGTGCACTTCTGGGAAGAAAGGAACTAGAGGGGGATGTTGGCGTTCCGCATGAGCAGCCCCCAGGAACCAATCATCCAGCCTCGAGCGCTCGGGACAGGGCGGAGGATTCCACTCAAGCCCGATGCTCTCCGCTGCCCGGGAAAGCACGGCCGTCAGCTCTGGATCGGACTCGGACAACGCTGGCACTCCCGAGGGAGGCAACGCAGCCGAACCCTCATCTCCAGAGGACTCAAGCCCGCCTTGTGATGCGGTGATCGACATACGGGCCTCTTCGTGAGCCCCGAATGAGATATCCGGAGCCTGAGAGGGTCCAGCAAACTCATCTGGAAACTCAACTGGCTACGGCGTATGTGAGGGGGTGTGGCCCGAGGAGGTTTGCTCGTCGGGGAAGCCCACACAGTAACCCTCAGATCACCCTGGCCACCAGCCGAAGTGGCCCTCTTACGAGAAGAAGAGCTAGAACGGGATGTGGCAGAGGGGACTCTATACCTTTTCAAGGTAATCGAGTCTCGATCTCAACGCTGAGATGGTCATGTCCCCGCAATGAGAACATGAGCCATCCATGAACGCAGTCTCAACGTGCTGGAAGCCCAGAAACGTGACACAGCGATCGTGACTGTCACGAGAAGCGAGGTATCGACCGCACCCAGAAACACACGGGCGAAATGACATCTTTAAAAAGACACAAATCGGCCCGTATCTCTTTTGTGAAAGAAGCAAGGAACATATTGAATTAAACATGAAGTATAAAAATAAAGTAAAGAGACTGCAATAATCTATAAGTTAACATCAGCTGATTCTGAACACAAACTTAGAATAAACAATAATACATTCATAAATATACATTAAAAAAGATTAATCACTCCTAATTTTACCTACTCCATTTACACATAATGACGAATTTAACATTATTTTACCAAAATATATTAATGATCATAAATGCAGAGATAATCTATAGATTTAGACTGTTGATGCTTTCATCTGTTGTCTGCAATATTACTTTAGTGAATTAATAAAGACCATGAATCTGCAGCATGGTTTTGATGGTGCTCAAACACCCAAAGGCTACACTTATGCCAATCAATGTTAGAGATGCACATCACGTGTGTGTGTGTGTGTGTGTGTGTGTGTGTGTGTGTGTGTGTGTGTGTGTGTGTGTGTGTGTGTGTGTGTGTGTGTGTGTGTGTGTGTGTCCATCTGTGGCCATGTCGATCAGCTCATTCTGTGAGAGGAGAAGGCCAGCGCTGGTTTATCATGAAGAACCGCTGGAAGAGGCAACGCTTGAAGACTAACGCAGTGACACAAGGGTGATCCATCAGGAGCCACTTACATTAAACACACACACACACCCTCGCCTCCCCCGTCCGTCTGATTGATAGCCAACAGAGACCCGCCGGTAATGCTGTTACATGTTCCTTAACCTAAACAGCCAGATACACTTTACCAAAGACCTCCTGAAGCACAACTGACACATGATTATCCTTCCTCTGTGCAATATGGATTTAACCCTTTTAGCTTATTTATGGATATAGGTATGAATTAAGAATGTACTGCGTGTACTTAAGTATGTATAAAATAGGAATATATAATTATGAATTTAACTAAATATATATAAATACAGTACATAATTATGTATTCAGGTCAATTCAAGTTTATTTGTATAGCGATTTTTACGATACAAATAATTGCAAATTAACTTTACAGAAAATTACGTTTCTACAATATTTAGTAGTAGCTTATGATGCAATCACATTTGTAGTAATATTTGTTTCACGGTTAGCATCATCTGACAATTATATATTTATTTTTTGAAAAAAATATCATATTGATCAAAAGTGACAGTAGAGATATCTAAACTGTCACAAAATATTTTTATTTCATACAAATGCTGTTCGCTTGAACTGTCTGTTCATCAGAAATTTCTAAAGAAAGTTTACACAAAAATATTAAGCAGAACATTTGTTCTCAGTATTGATAATTATAAAGACCAAATTAGCATATTACAGTTTTTTTTTTCAACTGCTTACACACAAAATCTTTACTTGTCACACAGTTTCTGAAACCTGACACTCAAACACCAGAACCACACACAAATCTACAAAGCCATACATTAGCTTATTATTGGCCTTTGACTCAGTTTTCAATTCAATAAAACACTTTTTGCAAAACACAACGTAAAAAATGGCCATGATTTTAAAGGTAGAAAACTCTGAAAATGCTACAGTACAAACCTGTTAAACAGTAATTGAGTTGCAATTTTGTTTGAATTTGCTGTTTTTTCTTTGAAATAGCTGTTTCTTCTTATGTTTTTCTTATCTGTTATGATTATTAAAGTTGTATGTTACATATAATGTTGTTAAATTGATGTTTATTGCATATTTCAGTTTAACTAGACTCACCATGATGGTGTTTAGTGTTTGTGTGAATGCCACTGTGCACCTTATATATATTTTATTATTTAAAATCTTCTTGCGATAGACTTTGATTCATCATGTGACTTTCTCTTCACCACCTGCATTTGGTGATTATAATTGTATTACAAATGTACAAAACAGATTTCAGTACTTCAATATGTTGGTTAATTAACATTATGTCTGTTAATGAAATTATGGTTTTTGACTGTAATGTAAGTTAAAACTGTAAAACATAAAATGCTGTTACCGCATTTTTTACAGTAGAATTCTGGCAACCACAGCTTGCATTTTTTACAGTGCAGTGTAGTTCTCTATAACACACAAAACTTTATATTTTTTAGATGCTTTTGAGATGTGTTTGTGATATCTTGAGAGCAGTCCTTCATTTTGTTAGGCATTTTGTATTTTGTGTGTGAAATTCTTGGATTTTAGTGTAAAGTTTTGAAGAAAAAAAAAAGTTCTGAAAATGTATAAGCAGTTGTAAAACAAAACTGTAAAATAATTTCTAAAGGATCATGTGATAGTGAAACCTGCCGTTAATGCTTAATAATTCCAACCACCAAAATCATATTCAGAAATATGCACAAAAACTGAAAAACAACATAAAATGGAAAATGATATACAGAAGACATCTGAAGGTCCTCATGATATATTTCAATAAGTAATTTGGAATATCACAATTTACTAAAATATAAAGTCAAAATTTAATGTCATGTGGCATGACACCCAAAAATAAGATATTGTGTGTGTGTGTGTGTGTGTGTGCGTGTGTGTGTGTGTGTGTGTGAAGGACAGACAGACACAGACAGAGAGATGGTTTCGCTATGTCTCTTAAGAAGACGTTACTTGTCATTTAGCAGAGGCTTTTCATCCGAAGCCATTTACAGTAAACTCTACAAGAACGGCTCTCCTGGAGCAACCTCACTTTAAGTGGCCTGCTCAAGGCTGCACTGATGACAGCCTTCTCTTAGTAACTCTGTAGTCAACATGCCTAACACATACTGAAGCTCGCAGCCCAGCTGAAGCACTGTCTTATCATGCTCGGCTTTGACTGACACATCAACCCAACCATCACACTGTAGACTCGCAGCCTGACCACAGGGTTTCTCGTCTCTGTGTGCCCTCAAACATTATGATGCAGGCTTTGTCCCCATCACTGGTCATGCGGTGTGACACATCTCGTCATGTCCAGCTGACGTCGGCCTTTGGAGGTTGCTGCGTGAAGGGACGTGCTGTCACGCCTTGAAATATCGGCCCTGACGTCCAGAGATCTGCTGACACCTGAATGTGCCCAAAACCGTTACCCAGCATGCACTGGGAGGGAGATAACCCTGTCACCAGTTGCTGGGGGAGAATCCGTTCAGTCCCTCGGTTGCTTGCTCAGAGGCTTGCATGTGTTTATTCTGTTGTGGGGTTTGGGCTTTGCAGTTTTGCCCTGATTTTTTCTTCTCTTAAAAGGCCAGAGACTGAAATAAAGCGCTGGAATTTGGATTAATGTCTAATATGGATTGGGTTACTAGACAATATTTTGCCAGGGGAGCCTAATATGTCTGTCTGTCTGTCTGTCTGTCGCTCTCTCTAGGATCAGAGAAGCATGTATTAATGCAAAGGTCTGTTATTCAGCGTTAAGCTGATTTCGGGTCCACAGAGCGGCACATGCCAGGCATTCTTTGCAAGCATAACTCTCAAGGGCAGTAAGACTTATCACCACATATGTCTTTAAGCCGTAAGAGGAGTGCAGAGCCACTAATTCAAAAATATCACCTGACACGACAGATAAGGCGTCACAGGCACTCCGGCTGCAGAGACTATAGACAAAGCTCCCAAAATAGTCAATGCTATCATAGCTTATTTTTGGGGAGACTTAAAGTTAAAAATGTAGAGTAACCATCCTGATTATAATAAAGGATTTACATTTTGGTGTCATAGGTTTTATAAAGTTTTTGAAAGAAGTATTTTATGCTTACCAAAGCTGTTTATTTGATTAAAAACACAATTAAAACGCAGTAGGACTGTGAAATATTATTACAATGTGAAATCACTATTTTCTATTTTAATATATTTTAAAATGTATTTTATTACTGTGATGTAATTCTGAATTTTCAGCATCATTGTTTCCGTCTTCAGTGTCATATGACCCTTCAGAAATTCTAATATGCTGATTTGCTGCTCAAGTTTTTTTTATAATAATAATAAAATAACAAATAATAAAAGTCTTTATTATTACCAATGTTGAAAACAGCTACTGAATTTTTTTTGTTGTTGTTCAGGATTCTTGAAGAATAATTCAAAAGAACAACATTTAGTTTCAATAGAAATCTTACATGTCTTTACTGTCATTTTGATCCGTTTGCTGAATGCTTTATTATTAATTATTATCATTCTTTAAACAAACAAACAAATAAGTGAATTAATTAATTTTTGAATAGTAGTGAAGGTAAAATATATATATATATATAATCCTTTGATCTTATATATGATGATGCATACTTTCTGCTTTATAGAAAGTCTACTTTCATGACATTTATAGTCATTAAATTAAAACTGAAACCGAGTGACATAAAACTGAATTTAAAAATATTTTCCCCTTTTTTCCCCAATTTTGGATGTCCTTATTTGACATTGACCTATATGCATGTGCAAGTATTTGTGCGTTGTGTGTGTGTGTATATATATATATATATATCTATGCATACTGGATTCCACATACACAGAACTGTTACTGTTATAGTCATGTTAAATTGCCAACCATTATACTTTTCATATGTCACAGCATATGAGAATAACTGAAGAGACAAAGCTGCTTGGGTCTGTCCTTCTCTATCCACCCTCAACAGATTTAGCTTTGCCAAAATATTTGCTCCAATTTAATTTCTTCTTTTTTTTCTGGTCTCCCTGGTGAGCCCATTAGGAGTATTTGGGTTATGATTGTATATTTAAAGCAGAGTGCATTATTCAGGCTTGGTTTTTTAATCATCCCAGGTTCAGAATCATGGTGGATTATGAGATTTGTGGCCTCTTCCCTCTCCGCGGTGTTGTCAGGTGAAGTAGGCCAACAACCACCGTGTACCGTAGCCTCGCATGAACTCAACTACCCAGAATGCACTGCCAGAAAATCATAAGGGAAAAGTCTGTGGCTATGTTAAGCTTACTACTGACTGCATACTGTGCATTATACTGTACAACGTATACTGTCCAGTATTCTGAAAATTAATGTTTCTACATTATATTTAGGAGTAGGTTATCAGTGATGACTATGACAAGGTGATGCCCAGAAATGTACAGTGTGTGTGTGTGTGTGTGTGTGTGTGTGTGTGTTTCTTTCTCATCATGTAGATCAATGCTGCAGATTGCAGCTGGATGCCATGGACATCTCTGCTGAATAGAGATGAGTTTGAAAAGCAGCTCCGCTTTGCTCCACATTCATGATAATGTGTTAAAAGTGCTGCCAGTGTTTACCAAATCTGGCTGTTTCTGCTCTGTACCTTTTGGACGTCTTAAGGACTTTCATTGTGATTCTTTACATTATGGCTTAACCACATTAAATAAAAAATAACAAATCTGTCAGGTACAGTTACAATAATTATTGAGAATGGCTCAAAATTAAAAGCTGAATGATAGCAACAGTTCTGAAGGTGAAATAAAAGTCACACAGACAGGATTACAGAGGCATCTGATGAATACAACTCCTACTCCTGACCTAAACTCTCTCTCTCACACACACACACACACACACACACATCCTCCTTCTTGCTGACTTGCTGCTAGCCGATACCTCCGTCCGCTTTTGTCAAGTGATCAACAATGCAAAGTTGTCTCTTCCTCACTGTCAGATCTATGACATACACAAGCATTGCATCTATATGGGTGTCACAGACATTGTTCGATTTTTAACAAAATTACTAACTTTTCAGAACTTAACTTTTATCAAATATAGAAAGTGACTCATACACTACTGTTCAAACGTTTTGAGTTGGTAGGAATAGGCTCTTATACTTATCAGGGCTGTGTTCATTTAATCAAAATAATGTAAAAGCAGTAATATTGTCATACTTTTTTTTTTGTAAATATACAGTATATTTAATATATAATGTATCACTGTGCTAGTAAAGTTTAGATGATTTGTTGCTCTAGAACAACTTAATATTATTATTATTATTATTTAAAGTTATAATACTTATTTTTGTGAAAACAACAATATAAATTTTATGATTTTTTTTTACAACAAAAATAATACTCTTTTATAATGACCATTAGATGTGTCAGAAAATGTATTTATTATTATTACTATTATTGTTGCTGTTGTTGCTGTTGAAAAGTGTTCAATGTACTGTATTTATTTGGGATATAAAATAAAAACAAAAACAAAAAACTGTCATTTCGATCGTATAATGCAATCACAATGCTAAAAAGGGTAAATGCTAGAAATGACATCTGTTAGCTGAGAAAAGCAACAGAGTTCTCCCTTGATATATGTATATCTCGTAAACTGATGAGAGCATGAAATGGCACAATAGCCATATATGCAAACGCCCGTGCACTAATGCACTCCAAGAATGAATATTTAAGCCACTATAGACCATTTTAACAGATTAGGGTGGTATCCACATCCACATCCTTTACTGGAATTTCACCTGCATTCGGGATTGAACAGATGTACAGCCCCGGCCACAGTTAAAGCAGATTTAATGATTAAAAATCTGATACAAAGGGTCAATGACAACACAAATCAGACTGTGGTGCGTCCTTGTGCAGCACAGAGCGAAGCATGAGATTTAGACCAATGTGTACTGGATTACTGGCTTCTAAAAATAGACTCGGAGGAAGTACAATACACGCTGACATATGATGGAGTTCAGTGTGAGTGTGTACGTGCGTGTTTCATGCACTGCACTGGTTCTTTGTCAGCCAGATGTTTGCTTTCTGCACAAGGCAGATATCCAAGAGTTGCTTTAATGACAGTAATGACTGCAAGATTGACATTCCCTTTATAACCGAACCATTACATTTGGTTACACATGCTGTAATCCAAGCATTAGCCTCGCTCCCCATTAATAAATACTGGCTGGTTAAATACACAGAGGAGTGTATAGAGAAACAGAGAACATACTTTCCATAGGAGGAGTAATCCTGATTGACAGCAACAGTACCATGTATTAACTCTAAATTTAGTAACAAAGCTCCATGTATGAATGGAGGATATAGTCACAGGGCTGGATGTTTATATTTGTATAATTTAAAATTAAATATGTGGATTTGATGGTCTGGTTGGGTCGTACAGAATTGACAGAAAACAATGCAGAAAAGATGGGAAAATGTTGCATGCCTGATTCGAACTTGCATTGCCAACATGTTTTTTTTTTCTTCGTTTTTTTTTTTTTTTTTTGCATATTTAGTCTTTAATGTATTTATTGTTTTAGCATTTGAAACCTGAGAAAACTGAATGCAACTGTGCAACAAATACAGGGGGAAAAAATGCAGAGAAAGTGGCAATATGTTGCAAGCCAGATTTGAACTTGCACTAACCATATTAGCATTTTTTTTTTTTTTTGTCCTCAATAAACTGATTGCTTTCTCTTGGCACATGAGAAACTTTAATGCAACACTGGAAACAATGAAGAGAAAACTGAAAATAACCACCTTGATAAGGAATGATAAGGTTCTATTGTCCGTGATGACTCCCTGATATCTACATTCTGAGCAGTTTTGAGATACTGAGCTCCAAAGTTTTTTGCATAGACTTCTGTATATAGAACCCTTTATGTTTTTTTAAAAAAGGCCCAAAATGTACAAAATAGACATCACATAATGTATAAAAGAATATGTGACTAACTCCGTTTTGACAAAAAAAAAAAAAAAAGACATCATATAGAACCTCATAATTCCAAGTTGACAAAATGTTGCAAGCCAGATTCAAACTTGCACTGACCACATGGGTACCATGTTTTTGTTTTGTTTTCCGTTGGGCCTTCAGATTTTTGTCTTCAAGTTTTTTGTTTTATCAGTTGAAACCCAAGATACAACCTTACCACAAACACAGGAAACATTTCAGAGAAAATTTGAAAGTGCTGCAAGCCAGATTCAAACTTGCGCTGCATACTTGAGCACAATCTTTTTGTCTGTTTGTTTGTTTTAACACATTTTTGATTTTGAGTTTAGTAATTGTTTCATTAATTGAAACCATGGAATAATATAACCTTGTTAAAAACACATGGAACAGTTCAGATGAGTAGAATATGGGACAAAAACTGCAAAATGTACAAGAATTATTTCATCCACAATCATCTGAACAGAACATTTGAACAAACTACACTGAACCTGATAACCTCAATGCTGAGCAATCAAACACTGCACACCTTCTCACCTCAGAGTGGAAGTCACAACTATAAGCTTGAGCAGCAGAGTGTAACTGATCTGACGTCAGTGCACCTTGTGTAGATGTCAGCACTGTTCTGAGGTCAGTGGATGGGTGTTGATGTTAATGCAGCTGAGCTCCGTCATCCAATACGCCATTGCTCGTGTTGAACACCATCATCAGTCTTCATAAACTATCTTCTGCTCTGCTCTGGCTGAACCCTTCAGTAGATGACTTAGATAATAAAGGGGAAATATATCGATAATCTAAAGATATGTTGAATAAAATTAACAGCATAGAGTTTTCAGACCTTCATGCTTTTTCTTCAATTTCAGTCCATTTCAGTGATGATATTATGAGCTATATTATACAAATCACCACCTTGGATCATAAGGTTCTATCTGCATTGTGAGCAGTTTTGAGGTATTGAGCTTTAAAGTTATTGCGTTCCATAGATTTCTAGAACCCTTTTTGTTTGCCAAAAAAATGCCCAAAATGTACACATATTACAAAATAGACATCACATAATGTACTGTAAATACGTTGTCACAGAACAGGAATATATGAATAACTCAATTTTGACAAAAATAAGTTTTTGATAAAAAACTGCTAAATTGCATAAAAAGTGCTTAGTTATAAATAGTGTCATGTAAATGCTTCCTTAGAACTACACTATTAAATGACATCAAGTGCAAAATACTAATAAGATCAAATATGAGGTGAGTGAGGCGACCAGCTTTTATGATCTTTGCATTTTCCTGTTCTTCTCTCTCCCTCTTCGTCTGTCCTCTCTGAGGGCATCATAGCCTGATCTGGTGTGTGGGCACGCAGGGGAAAGTTATGCTGAAACAGTGGCTGAATGCTGATGCCAACCATCTGCCCAGAGCGATGGATCCATGCCCAGACAAACACAGGACACCAGGAGCCCCAGTGCGTCTGTGGTGCCATCAGCTCTCAGCACTGATTTTACAGCGGATCCTATCTTAGTGTTTTAGTTCAGTGGATGGCTGTGGGCACAACTATGCTCTCATGATTAATAAATGACAAACGCTCTGCAGTGCACTCTTTTTCTAAATGACAGAATGATGTCTATTCTGATACAGTCTGTCGCATGTCTACATTTTTATACTATGGCACAAAACACCAGGATTTTTGGCAAATAACGCATTATTTTAATGTTTGTAACGGCAGTGCTTTAAAGGGGATGAATATAGAGATGGTTTTAGTGTATTGTGCTTTAGGGTGCAGTACTTTCCATTAAAACTGTCACACTCACTCAGAGGAGGAGCAAGGAGAAGAAGAGGAATTAACAATAACACATACTTTTTATTTTTTTTTTAAACTAATGAACTCAATGTAATAATCAGAACAGGAAATTAACCGCAAAAAGTGCTAAACAGTGGGACACAAGGAGCACATGGGGAACAAAACACAACACAAGCATGACAATAGGACACTGATAAATGCGTCCTGAGTCATAACTTCAATGTATTCACCTCACTTTTGTCATATTTCAAATATCTTATAATTATTAGACTGATGGACGTTAAACAGAGTTTGGTGTATAATTTATTTAATTATCATAGTTATAAAGTACATAAATAAAATAATGCTATAGTTTAATTACAATAAATAAATACTGAGTCCCTCGGTTGCCCTTGTTATGAAAGATGGATCTGAAAATCATAGTCACTGTTGGATAGGGTTCAAATATGCTAAATATGCTGGAAAACCAAATAATTTATGGAGCTATGTATCTCATCAGAATACACAACATTCACAACATTAACACTGAGGAAACTATAATAATCACATACAAACGAAGGTGAGGTATTTGCCCGGTTAAAGCAACATCTTTCTAAATGTATTAAATGGATGTGTCACCTTTTATATCAAGTTCATAAATCTAATCAATTAATTGAACTAGAACTATAAGACACCACAGGGCTGTTACCAGTCAAATCAATCAGTATCAACACAATCCAGCTCTGCACAGGCATAGACGCAGCACAGAAACTTCATCTGAAATCACATTTAGATCTGTTTAAACTTTCCACAGATGTGGAATAGACAATGAGAAATGGAGGAAATAATGAGAGTAATAAGGAAGTGAAATGGTTTTTCAAAAAATATTAAATTAAAGCCATCAGTAGGTGACTACTCTTAAGGTAAATAATAATTTAATTAAAGTAATTGATCCTAAATTCAAAACAGCTGATTCAGTTAGGAACAAAGCAAATTACTGACTTCATGAATGCATCAATAAGTCAATGACTCAACCAATTTGATAAAAAAAAAAAATGCAGATTTACACAAATTGTGCAACGATTTTGTGCAGTTTTGAACTACAATCATCCAAAAACAGATCAAAAACAATATAAAAAACGTATTTAACATTTAAAACTTAAGTCCCTTTATTGTAATTTCTTGATTACTGACCTGTTATATAAAATCAGTATCGCATTTGTAACATTACAGCATTCTTGCTTGTGTGGTATATGCTTATTATCTAAACAGTTAACTACAAAAATCTCTCACACACACAAGTACATTTTAAACACGAATACAATACATTTTTACCCTCTTATTTTGAATTTTGGGGACATTTCTTTACATTTTTGCTCCAAGTCCCATTCATTTCTACTGCTGCTACATTAATTGTCTAATTTTTTTGCATAAAATATCTGCTGAAATGATGAATGTAGCTACTATATTTACTAGTAGCCTATCCTCAGAGCTAAAAATCCTAAAATATGCCTCTTGCAGTTTGTTTGATATACAGATGTAAAGGATATTTAACTTGAAAATAAATCAACCACCCTGTCACATTCAGCTGAAAGAATCCTCGAGGTTCAGCATTGCTCTTGATGAAAACAGCCCCACTGACCTCGCGGGGAAGTGTCTACCCCTCAGTATCTGCACAGCGTCCCGACCATGAACCCATGTGCGCGCACACACTTACCTCTCCTTTCATAAATCAGTAGGCGAGGGATTAAGGATGTGATCTTCAAAGGAGCTTAGAACTGCCTGTTATTTACCTAAACTGTCCTCTGCATGGCTCCGGTCCCGTACAGCCATGCGCTCACCCCACGCAGGAAATACACAGACGTTAACATCAGAACAGGTACAGGACAGGTACACCAGGGTATTCCTCAGTCCTGATGAGAGAGAGACGTGACCCAGACGGGTTGGCAGCACTTGAATTCTGAAGGTTAGCAGAGGTTTGGCTGGGACGGAAGAAGAGAGAACCATAAGGTCTTACTGTGAGAGATATCGCACTGGCGAAAGGCCTGTGAGAAATCAACGGAGAGAGCATCTCACAATCTGCTCTGTCAGCTGTATAGCACTCTTTCCATGACTTTAAAGGGTCCTAAGTGGCACTTCTTATTTGGATCAATGACATTAGTTTCATTGATGCTTTCATTGATGAAGTTTTGTAATGAAACTCTAGATGGTGCAGTCCAATAGGTCAAAGTCAATCTCACATAATGACGTCATTATTCACATAGCACAGCTGAACTTTTATTTTTTTTTATGTATCAGCAACCAATGAACTTCCGTTCAACATTCAAATAGTTGGCTAGTGTTCGCTGTAGCAGTGATAGCAGCAGCGCGCTTCAGAAACCCTCCACCTTCCCCAGCTCCACCTGTATAGATCTGCTACAGGGTTACTCATGTATGAGGGTTATTTCATATTTGTTATATGTGCGGCAGCAGCATGTTGTGGATGTATTGGCAGTATCAAGTCTGTACTTGCTCTGCTGCAGCAGCGTTTATAAATGTTTACATTTAAAACTTTTTATTTTGAAATTAATGTCTGTTTAGAGTGATTCATTTGACATTTTCTTGAAAACGACAGTGAATTAAAACAATAGGAATACAAAGAGACTTCTAATATGCACTTTCATCTGCATGTTTTAAAATAGTTTTTTTTTTTTTTTTTTTATAATTATCTTTTAATCATTCTTATATGTCAAACAATGTAACTTCTATACTAGCATTTTTAACCCATCCTGTCTGTCTAAGATCATGGCCTCATCAGTTAACTGAAGTGAATCAGCTCACGTCTAATGACTGCTTCGCTGGCGCCATCAGTTCATTAAGACTTTAAATCACTCTAAATCAATTATAGAACTTAAACAAGTATTTCTTAATACTAATGTAATATTTCTTTCTAGTACATCCGTTGCAGATTATTTGCTGCAAGTTTCCAACCTGTTAGATCTGTTAGGTCTGATTCTATGTAGATACAAACTGGAGATTATAAGGATCAAGATGCATATGTGCATGTCCGACTCTACTGCACAATCTCCCTGCTGTACGTCTGTCCTGAATGAGATTGCTGGTGGGTCGGACATCCCCTCAGAGAGCTTGAGAACTCATCTAGTGTTGCCAGGACCTGATGGGCTTCTGACACAGATAGAGAGAGAGAGAAACAAACAAACACTCTCCTGTCCCACTTCTTCCGATAACTAGCATCTGGCCTAAATCTCTCAACATCTCTGTCTCCTGCTTTTCTACTCTCTGTTTTCTTATGAGGAACAAATTGAATTTGATCATCCCCCCCGTACACAGCATTTGTCTGGAACAGAGAGAACGCTGGGTAAGAATGATGATGTTTGTGTGCCGGGTGTATGATCTCTCTATTCACTAATCGCTTTTTCTAGGTCTTCATTTTCACCAGTGACGAATAGGCTATAGATTTTATCAGCAGGTGGAATTATGGGTACATGGGCTGTTTATTGTGTTTAAACCGTACTTAAATAATTGTTTTGAAGGGTGTTTATGATGACAATGAACAGTGCTATTTTGTTCTCCATCTAAGACCCTTCACTTTCATAATACTCAAGTGCATTATTTAAATCCTGAATTCACATTAAAATTCCTTATTCTTGAAGACCATTTAAATGGATAGATTTTTTATTATTATTATTACAATTCTGTGTTTATATCTAAATTCAGACTTTAAATAGCAATTCTGACTTTGTATCTCACAATTAAACATTTTTATTACAATAAATGTTTGTATGTCAATTCAAATTTTTATTGCAATTCTGACTTTTTATATCACAATTCTGACTTTTTATTACAATTCTGAGTTTATATCTCAATTCTGACTTTTTATCTCACAATTCAAAATTTTTATTTCAATTCTTACTTTTTATTTCACTATTCTGGCTTTTTTATCTCACAATTTAAATTTATTGCAATTCTGACTTTTTATATCAAAATTAAACTTTTTTATTGCAATTCTTACTTTTATTATCACAATTCTGACTTTTTATTCTCCCAATCTCACAATTCATTATTGCAATTATTAGTTTTTACCTCACAATTTATACTTCTTTATTGCAATTATGAGTTTATATCTCACAATTCTGACATTAATTCTTAGAATTGCAAGATATAAAAGTCAGAATTGTGAGATAGCAATTAAGTCACAAATACAGTTTTGAAGCAACTTGAGGTCAAGTAAATAATGGCAGGATTTACCAGTCCAGTCCCATCATATCTATGGGGTCAGCTGTCACTTTAAGGAAAATCAGCGAATAGTTTGTGTATTACGAGCTCTCTGCTGTAGGCCTACACAATTACAGAGCACTGTGCACTTTTCCAAGGTCTTTCTAAGGTCAGTTGTCATTCAAACTCCCTTAAAGGTAATTCGGTGGTCATTTGAAGATCCGGTACAACGTTTAAACTCAAGGAAAGATCATTTTCGTGTCAATACGCAATGTGAGAAAGGTTTTTACAGCTCCTCGCGCTCCTGGAAACATGACTCCCGGGTCAGTGTCACACCCGCGAGGCAGATCGAAGATGCTAAATCATATCGACTGATGACTGTAATGCTTTCCAGAGGGGCAGATTATGGTATCATCTATAGCACATCAGATTATGAAATTAGAGAGAATGAATCCGCGCAGTGTCATGCAGTCAGTGAGTCTTGACCTTCATTCGGTCTCAGTACAGAAGCTGCATGCAACATGCTGACCCTCTAGTGCTGTACACTGCCTCAACACCTTCACAAGAGTAAATGCTACATCAGTTAATAAGAAATATGTGTATCAGCACATATGGGTTTTCTAGAAATATGAATAGAAATATGACTAATACAACAAATCAAGACTTGCAAATATACACACTTCCGAATCAACATTATTTTGACTTTTGTTATGTCCCCCTTTTATTTTGCTGCACCGAAAACCTTAAATTATTTATTTATTTGGTTATTGATAAAGGATTTTTTGCAGGATGTTGAACTGTTTGTATTCGAGCTCCATCTAGTGGACAGAAGGTTCAAAGACAGCCACCACAGATAACAATACACATTTCACTACAAGTAGGTCCCCTCTCATTTATTGCTCAAATGATTGGTGTTTACACATTTAACGTTTTAAATGTTTACAGGAGCACAGACAAATTCAGATAAAAATCTCTGTTACACATGTATTATGAAATCTAAACTGGACATAAAAACAATAGGCTATAAAACTCAGGCCAAGGAGACAACATGATGACAGCATAAGGACATGAGCAGAAAACAGGATGCCAACACCAAACAGGGAGTCCGTCTCCATACAGAAAACACCCTCTGGTCTCTTAATACTGCTGCTCACAATCACACAAACAGAGCTGACTGTTATCACATTACACAGAAGCAGCAGACGAAGACTGCACTGACAGTGTTATTCACACACAGATCACATTCAAATAAACACGGTGTTCACAATGAAATAAAACAGCTTGTAGCATCTTCAAGGAACTTAATCTAAAGAGCAGATAAAAGCAGTTTTCCTCCTGTGACCAGAACTAAAGATCAGAGGACCATACAGACGAGTATCTCTGTGTGTTATATCAATTGGAGTAATTTACCACTGTTTAATTAACCATTATCATGTGGGGGCAATTATAATCTATATGATCATATGAAAGAAGAGTTCAAAATAAATAATTATTATATTGTTAATGGAAAAGAAATGGTGCTTCCAATAAGCTGAAGTGCTAAACCTACAGAAAGGAGCAGCCACATGCTGCTATATTAAACTGTGCCTACTGTAGAAAGGGCAGAATAAACAGATCTGCAAGTCAGTCACAACACAACTGCTTAAAAACTCTCAATGGCTTGCAAATGCATTAAGAAAAACAAAATACACAAACATGAGTCCAGTCTGCAGGTGAAGAGGAAGCTGAACAAAGTGCTTCGCCCTCAAAAACAGCATTTAGAGAAGTTAGATTTGAAGATTTTCCAGCGACCAGACGATTAGGAGCTTCTTTGTAATTAAACTGTGTATTTCCAGGCCTTCAGGAACACCTCTAAATCTGCTTCAGAGCCAGCTGTGGGAATAAAGATAATGTGACGCTTTAATTTCATTAAATATAATTAAGTGAAATGGTCACTAGTTATACACAATACTGTTGTTTCTCTTGCAGAAAACAGCCATAACTTCTCCTGACTCCATATTTTAAATAGTATATTATTTATTACACTGATTGACAGTGACAGTAAGACTTTTGCATTGTTAGAAAAAAGAAGTTTTATTTCAAATGAATTCTACTCTTTTAAACCTAAAAAAGTAAAATAAATAATAACTGTATCATGTTTTCCACAAAAATATTAAGCAGCACAGCTGTTTTCAACATTGATAATATGAAGAAATGTTTCCTGAGCAGTAGTTAAGCATATTCAAATGATTAGACTGGAGTAATGGCTTCTGAATATTCAAGCTTTGCCATCACAGGGATAAGTTACATTTTAAAATACATTAATATAGAAAAAAGTAGAAAAAAAGTTTTTACTGTTTTTACTGCATATTGATCAAATAAATGCAGCCTTGTACACATGTATATATTTTGAAAATATTGAAATCTATTTACATGTCTATATATATATATATATATATATATATATATATATATATATATATATATAAACAACATATGTTTCTGAAATATATACATGCATGTGTATGTATTTATATATACATAACAAATATACACAGAAATTACATATATTATGTAAACAAAAACATATTTTGGATGTGATCAATCGCAATTAATCGTTTGACAGCACTAGCACATACATATATATATATATATATAGACAAACACACACACACACACACACACACACACACACAGGTGGACAAAATTATTAGAACACTAGTATTTTCACCAACTAAAAAATGGTCAGTTATTTCTATCTTTTGTTGTATTGTGTTATCAGTTTCCATGTCTCCACACAGAGATCTGATCTCACCATCATTAGTCTGTCAGGAATAACATGAAGAAACAGAGCAAACTGAGACAGACTCAGTCCAGAAGAACTGTTCCAACGTCTCCGAGATGCTTCAAGAAACCGGTGAAGCTACAGTGCTGTTAACAGTTTTAGGCACTTGTGTAAAAATGATGTAAAATGAGGATACTTTCAAAAATAATATCATAAATAGATTTTCTTTATCCTTTAACTTCTATTAACTAAATTAGATCAACATTGGTGTGGGCATCTTTTGTGTGCAGATATTTTTTCGTTAGTTCTGCAGGTTGGTTTCTGAAAGACGTTGGAACAGTTCTTCTGGATTGAGTCTGTCTCAGTTTGCTCTGTTTCGTCATGTCTTTCCAGACAGACTGATGATGATCAGATCAGATCTCTGTGTGGAGCACTGCGCCTGTCAGACAAACACCTCAATGGATTATTACAATTAATGGCAAAATGTAGGTCTGGAAATGGAAACTGATATTTTACACACACACACACACACACACACACTCACATATACACTATAGAAACATGTATCTTTACATCCATTTCATTTGAAAGTGAAAAAAAGTGAAAGTGAAGTGACATTCAGCCAAGTATGGTGACCCATACTCAGAATTTGTGCTCTGCATTTAACCCATCCGAAGTGCACACACACAGAGCAGTGAACACACACACACACTGTGAACACACACCCGGAGCAGTGGGCAGACATTTTATGCTGCGGCGCCCGGGGAGCAGTTGGGGGTTCGATGCCTTGCTCAACAACACCTAAGTCGTGGTACTTACAACTGTACACGCACTCCCCCCCACCCACAATTCCTGCCGGCCCGGGACTCGAACTCACAACCTTTCAATTGGGAGTCCGACTCTCTAACCATTAGGCCACGACTACGACTTCGACCATGACCACGACTGCCTGGTTGTTCATGGCAGTTCAATTTGGAGTAAATCAGAGTAGCTCACCTTCTGCACAGCTTCTGCAAACTCTCTGGCCCCATGCAGCGAGAGGCTGGTTTTATCGGCGGCCCTCATCAGAACCTGACTGGCCCTCCTCATCACGTTCCCCATCTTCCTCACGGTCGGAGGAGACGCGCTGCTCCTGCTCCTGCTCCTGGAGGCTTCAACAGCTGCTCCTGTGGAAATATTCAGAAACACCTACAAGCATCATGTCCAGTTCCAAACATTCATTCATTTAACACATTTACAGTGTAGGTCCCTAAATAGATTAGTTTTAAATAGACTCGTGTTTAATACAGTACGGTGTATAGCGGAAGAGAAACTTCCACTGCTGTCTGCTGCTGCTCTGGAATAAAGCTGATGCTCCCATTTCAGCTGAATGCTTTCCTATTAGTGCGATGGAAAACAAATAACCCAGATCAGCGACTGAAAGCATGGCTTTAGCATGTGTTTTTGTGTCTCTGTTTCTGATCTCTTGAACTTGTGTGGAATAGGCTGGTTTTATGTGCTAATGAACATGAAAGGGGACAACAGAAAAAGACAGCAGCAGCTATCATACGCTTGAAAATTCTGCTGTGTCATTAACTCATCTCATTAACTGTGTGAACCAGACATGGCAGTCTGTGAGTAGGGCTGAGGTGTGTGGACTGGTGGCTCCAGGGCAGCTTGGCATCTCTCCCTTTCATTACACACCATTCATCCATGATCCACTGGGAAGGCTGGTGCCACTTCACTCATCTCCGCTCCTCTCCCCCTCCTCAACGCCTGTCTATGTGTCCCCGCGCATGCCTTCATCAGAACAAAGTGGCCTCTGAACTAACCGGGCGCTCTTTGCAATGGACCCATTCTCTGGCGCTGCTGAGAGATCTGTCAGAGGAGCACTATAAACCACCTCCCGCCGACAAAGAGCCCTCTCTTCCTGCCTGGACCTGACTGAACTGACCCACACAACCACACAGACAGAGCAGGATGGAAATGAACCGAAAAGATGCATTTCTAATAGACTGGCCAGGGGTCAATGGCATTATGGTTCTTTATTTTTATAATAATTTCTATTCATATTTTGGATACACCTCTTCAATGAGGAGTGTGTTGTTTTATTTATTGTTAATTTGTTTTATATATATATATTAGTGCTGTCAAATGATTAATCGCATACAACATAAAAGTTTTCGTTCGCATAATATATGTGTGTGTACTGTGTATATTTATTATGTTTATATAAAGACAGACACATGCATGTATATATTTCAGAAAGATATTTTGTTTATATATTAAGTATATTTATTCATAGTTGCAATTATATGAAAATGAATACAGACTATTCAGTAAACACATACATTTTTTTTCAAAATATATAATGTATGTATGTGTATTTATCTATACATTAAAATGTACACAGAATACACATAACTTATGCGAATATATATATATATATATATATATATATATATATATATATATATAATTAGATTAATTACGAACAAGAATTATTATTGTTATTATTATTATTATTATTAGGAAAACAATATAAAAACATTATTGAAAACAAAAGATGACAATTAAAAGTAAACATTGTTGAAAATAAATATAAAAAAATATCAATAATAGAGGTGATATTATTATTATTATTATTAAAATATTATTATTATTAAACATTGATATAAAAATGCTATTATTCCTGAAAACAAATCCTTAATTAATATTATTAATATAAATAATAATAACGTTTTATCTACCAAGTTGCACCAACATGCACAAAATTGTGTGTGTATTTGTATATACTTAATACATATACAACACACACATATTATGTAAACAAAAACTTTTTATTTTGGATGCAATTAATAATTTGACATCACTAGTTAAATGTTATAAATGGTATAAAATTATTATTTTTATTACTTTATTTAAAAAAACTGAATTATTGATTTAAAGGCATACTTTTTATTTTTATTTATTTATTTATTACATGTTTTCAAGGTATATATATATATATATATATATATATAAAAATCTTTCATAATGGTTACACAATCATTCAATTTAAACATTTGTTTAAAAATGGTATAAATGTTTTTCAAAACCGTATGTGACCCTGGACCAAAAAAAAGTAGATTTGTAGCAATACCCAAAAATACATTGTATGGGTCAGAATTATAGAGCCACACAGATGGGAAATCAAAAATTACCTGTATTACAGTGTATGATGTAGCTGTCCATCTGTGTAAACAATGTGCAAAGTAATTAAACCAAAAAGTACACGATTTATAAAGTTATTGGCTTCTAAAGTAAGGAGTCGACTCTGAATCGCTGAAACGAGTCGTTATAGATTTCAAATCTTTTGCCCATCTCTATGTACGTCACTAGCAGCACTTTGCATAATAATCTCCGCCTACCGTCTTGGGAGAAACTCTGAGCTGCACCCCCCCCCCCCCCACATACACACACACAGACGCTCTGGTTAGCAGTTGGTGTGATAGCATCATGTCGAGGAGACAGTGTGTTTTTAATTGTAAAGGCAAGTTTGTTTTATTTTCACTGCCAAAGAATGAAGATCAGAAGAACCAATGGCTAAAATTCATTTTCACCACAATACCAGAGCAGTACAACAAATCCCTTTTGTTGTGTTCACAACATTTCACTGATGACTGCTTTTCTAATCTCAATCTCTTTCTAATTTTCAAAGCATTTGGCCATAAAAGATGGTTCATTACCAACTTTATTTAGAACAACGAGCATCTCCGAATCACAACGCGAAGTATGATTATAAAGTTATGTGTCTGTTTTCTCTCGAGCGTCTTATCAGTATGTGTGCTGTCTGCAGCATTTGTTTGTGCTGATCGTCATGTACAAACACGTCATTAAAATGAAGTGTAACTCCATGAATACTCAACGAAGAGACATGAGAGAGATATCTATAGAAAGCTTGACATGTCTACTTTAAAACTAAACAAGTGCTGCTAACAGATATTCTGTGATAATCCATATGAAAACAACGCGATGTCTGTTTTTCACGTCTCCCTTCATTATATCTAATGTGACCACGCTCCCGCGCTGAACGCGCTATTCAGATTCAAACTGAAGCGCGCGGCTTGAATACACCCACACAGAAGAAAAAGCAGCGAGACTGTTCAAGTTTTTTATTTTACTGTTTGATTCACGATGAGAGGAATAAGACATAATTCACCCCAAACAGATGCTAACGCATAGTTTACCGTGGAGGCGTGTGCAGAACAACCAATCAAACCTGACTATGTTAGTTGACCAATCAGAACACAGTATGCTACCGAAAGGTGGGGTTTAAGGAAACTGAATCTTTTGAACAGCTTCGCGCGAACCGTTTGAGGATCTCTGAGAATTGAGGTAATTTTAAAATGATATTTTGACAAAATGACAATGTTTTTTAACCTTGGATGGATTTAAACCTAATGTACAGGACTTATAAACAGTGATAGGAAGCTTAGAATTTTCATCTTACTGGCCCTTTAAAGATTTTTCTTTTATGCCAAAAATCATTAGAATATTAAGTAAATATCATGTTTCCATGAAAATATTTTGTACATTTCCAAATATTGTCCTATACCAATAAACCATACATAACTGGAAAGCTTATTTATTCAATTTCGAATAAAATTAACACTTAAGACTGGTTTTGTGGTCCAGGGTCACATTATGACATCAATTTGATCACAACGAATTTGGAAAACAAACACACACACACACACACACACACACACAATCCTACTTACCTTCACGCTGAGGATGACCCTGGCTTGCTGCCACACTGTTCTTCATTCTGTTCAAAAAAATCTTGCAGCGGTAGATAACCATATAAACAGAACAAGCATCTGAAATATGGAAAAGAAAGAAAGAAGGAAAGAAAGAAAGACAGGGCTTTGTTTTGTTCTAGTTCTCAGGTTCAGGTTCAGAGGTCAATACAGTGATCTGTCTTCCCCAGCCGCTCACCTCCCATTAGCTTCTGCTGACAGTTGACAAAGCTAGTTTGGCTCGGAGCTCCAGGGCTCTTCTTGTTCTCCATTTCTCCCGGGGTCTTCTGGTCTGCAGGGGATGCTGCGCTGGCTTGGGCAAGCTTGGCCTCCCAGTAGTTTTGACAAGCGTGGTACAGAACCTGCACAAACATGCATTTCTCTGCAGCTGAGCTGGCCATCCATTGATCAGTGGTGCGGTCGAACACTAAGTCGAACTCAGGAGTGTCCTGAAAATACGCACTGAGTCAGAATAACAGACCATACTGAAAAATGAAAGCTGCATTAAGAAGGATGGTCACCTTATCGGGGTTGATGCCATTGACCTGCCGCAGCTGCTCCACGGACCACTGAGACCTTTCAGCAAGCTGTCTTGTGCCTCGAAACCTCTTAACTTTAGTAATGAGGACTTGAGCTGGTCTGCTGTTGGTAACTACATGGAAACAAGGACGTCTCTGTCAAATGTCAAGAACATCTGACTGCTCGACAGTGATTAAACTAGTAACTAGATACTTTGAGTTTCTGAAGACGTTACCTGACAGGCAGAGGTAGGTTAGGTAGTCCCGCTTGCGACCTGCATTGAGGAAGGACAGTGCTTTCCTCTTCATCCTCCTCCTCACCTCGATGGCTACCAGTACCTTTTCATCTCTTGGGACAAAGATCTCACGGCTGATGGCTGACTGAAAGCTCATCTCTCACAATGCCTTTTAGAAATGTTTCCAAAAACATGAACAAAACATATTTTGTGCTCAATGGCAAACACATAGCTTGAACCAAATACCATTACAAAACATAAATTAATTAAACAGATTAATATTTCTCTGTCAATTCAACAGTTTACTATTTACGTTTCTGCTGTTTCATATATATATATATATATATATATATATATATATATATATATATATATATATATATATATATATATATATATATTTATATATATAGCTGAAATTTTGAACTTTGAGAAAGCAAAAAGATTAATGAAAATTTCACCATTTCCACAAAATATTAAGCAGCATAACACTTTCAGCACTGATAATAATAACAAATGTTAGCATGCAGAATATGGGTTGATTGCCATTATAAAACATAATAATTTATTTTAAATTAAATTAAATTAAATTAAAAAAATTTTTACAAAAAATTAAATTTTACATTATTTTAACTGATTAAGATTTATTGGTCAAAACAACGGTTTAATATTTACATTTCTGCGGTTTCATTAACTGTTTTTTGATTTATTACATAAATTACTGCAATAATATGTAGGGCTACACACATATATATATATATATATATATATATATATAAACTTTACAATATTTTTTTAATTAAATACTATTAGAACAAAATTACTGCTGTAATTTTACTTTATTTTTTTATTTTATTTTTAAGTATCATGAAAAAAGTATCTGTTTTCACAAAAATATTAAGCAGCACACAGTTTTCAACACTGATAATAATAATAAATGTTTTTTGAGCAGCAAATCAGCATAAGAATGATTTCTGTAAGATCATGTGACACTGAAGACTGGACGAATGATGCTGAAAAATCACAGGAATAAATTACATTTTAAAATACACTTTTTTCCACTAACAAAAATAAAAATTTTCTAAGATTTAAAAATAATTAAACAGTATAAATATATTTATATAAAATATATTTTATACATATAGTTTAGCCAAGTTTAAGATATATATCTATATTGAGATAGACTATTCACAAGTGACAAAGTTAATCGATATTGAATTAATATTACGATTGAAAACAACCGACGTTTGAATGTTAAATTTATTTATTAAAACGTTAACATATTTCAAATCTAAATGACACGTTGGCTCACCTGTTGCTCTTTAAGTTTCCGAACACATAACAACTTTGTGAATTCCTAAAACCACACAAATCTTTGAATACACAGATGAATCAACGCACCTTCTCCTTCCTGAAGCTTTCTTCTCCCTCGAGCCTCGAAGAGCGGTGAGAACTGTCTGTGTCTGCGCCTCAAGCCATCTTTATCCCGCATCTCATCTCACGAGAGACAAGCCCCGCAGAAAACCCGCAGGCTGTGTGCTATATAAGACTGAGCTGACTCCTGAGAGAGCACTTTAGGGATCATAGACGCGTCTGAGTCAACTGAGCTCAAACACGCTGTCTAGTTTAGCGGCTTGTAGTAGGCTAGGCTACTTGAGACAGAGCCACACACACACACACACACGCACGCACACACACACACACACACACACACACACTGGAAAGAAACTAGCGGTGATGATCACATGCAGCCCGGTTGGCGGTTGGAGGGCTGATTTGAAGACTTGAGACTGATTTTATCAACAGCTGAATAAATTGATATCAAATGTGTCTTCATTTAAGAGCTGAAAACACAGAGGTTTATAAAGGACTACTAAATTATATATATATATATACATACACACAGTGGGGATCGAAAGTTTGGGCACCCCTTGCAGAATCTGTGAAAATATGAGTAATTTTAAAAAAATAAGAGAGATCATACTAAATGCATGTTATTTTTTATTTAGTACTGTCCTGAGTAAGATATTGTGCATAAAATATTTTAACATTTATTCCACAATACAAAATAAATGCTGAAATTATTAAAATAACCCCACTCAACAGTTTGGGAACCCTTGGTTCTTAGTACTGTGTTCTGTTACCTGATGATCCACGACTGTGTTTCTGTTTTGTGATGGTTGTGCATGAGTCCCTTGTTTGTTCTGAACAGTTAAACTGAGCAGATTCTTCAGAAAAATCTTTAAGGTCCTGCAGATTCTTCAGTTTTCCAGCATCTTTGCATATTTGAACCCTTTCAAACAGTGACTTTATGATTTTGAGATGCATCTTATCACACTGAGGACATTTGAGGGACTCAAACACAACTATTTTAAAAGATTCAAACACTCTCTGATGCTCCAGAAGGAAACAAGATGCATTAAGAGCTGGGGGGTGAAAACTTTTGGAATTTGAAGATCAAGGTAAATTGTACTTAATTTGTGTACCGGGAAACATACAAGTATCTTCTGTTGCTTACGAAGGGCAGAACTAAATGGAAAATAATTATATTTCAACAAAATAACACAAATTTGGCCATCTTCATTGTGTTCAAAAGTTTTCACTCATTTACTCATATTTTCACAGATTCTGCAAGGGGTGCCCAAACTTTCGATCCCCACTGTGTATATATATATATATATATTTCACTATAAATAATTCTTTAGCCTATCATCTTAACTGAAATTCATAAATTGTGCATTAGTACTGCAAAGAGATGAATCGAGGTTAATCGCATACAAAATGAAAGTTTTTTTTTGTTTTTGTTTACATTATATATATATATATATATATATATATATATATATATATATATATATATATATATATATATATATATATATGTTTACTGCATAAATGTATTATGTATACATAAATACACAATACAGTATTAAAAAAAACATATTTACAGGTAGTTATATGTTTATATTTATATTCATATAATTTATGTTATAAATAAATGTATTTAATATATAAACAACATATTCTCTCTCTCTCTCTATCTATATATATATATATATATATATATATACAGTGTACACACATATATTATGTAGACAAACACTTTTATTTTGGATGCGATTAATCGATTGACAGCACTAGAATAAATACATAATTCAATAAATAAACAAACTAACTAATATTAATAAATTGATAAAGAAGTATTTTTGTTCCATTTGGTATACTGAAATAATAAAATATAATATGTACACTTATTCTCAACAAGGCTGCATTTCTTTGATCAAAAATACACTAGAACATTAATATTGTAAATAGTGTGAGGTTTTTAATATATTTTAAAATGTAATGTGGAGGCAAAACGAAATGTTCACCAGCCATTACTCCAGTCTTCATTGTGGGTTTATTATATAACAAACTAAAACTGAAAAATATAACATGCAAAATATAATAATAATGGCACAATTCCAGTGAACTGGTGCTTAGTACTCGGTCCCCCCACAAAATAAGTAAAATAAAATAAAATAATAACTTAAAATATTTAAAAAAGTAGAATACTGTCTAATTGATACCAGATATGACTGCTTCAGTGTCGCAGTGCTGATCTGTTGCTCAAGAAACATTTCTTATTTTCATTGTTGAAAACAGTTTATGGAAACCATTATTTCCGGGTTATATAATTATTGGATAGAAAGTTCAAAATAATCATATTTATTTGACATATAAATCTTTTGTCATATTATAAACATCTCATAAAAATATTATAATAATGAACAAAAAAAGTGTCCCCAAACAAGCAAGTGCAATTTCCAGCTTAACACACATAACAAGAATGCCTCAAATGTTGTATCAGTATACTGGACATATTATCAACCGACAGGTGAATTTACACAAAAATACTGTTTATTTTGATAAAATGCAAATTTGACAATAACAGCAAGATGCATGGAACAATTTTCCCCTTCCATTTTAAAAATGTATAGTATTGCTGATTTGTTTATTGGGTCACACCCCCATTTGAGAACAACAGCTCCAGTGTCTCTATTTGATGACTCATTATTGATGGGTAACGCTAAATCACCCCTCAGGGATTAATAAAGTCGCATTGTTTTCCATTTATTCTGTTCAAGGCCCACAGCAACTCCGCTTGTGGCTGATACCTACCTATAAAGTCCGACTTTAAAAGCAATTAACAGAATGAGACAGAGCAGGCGGTCAATATCAGTTTTAATGAAAAACACGAGGTTCATAAAAGAGGAACAGCTCTGTGTTCACTGAAGCTAAACAGGAACAGACACGCTGGAGTCCAGTTCTGATATAGATATAGATATATGCACACAATGCAGACGTTTCCCTCTGACACCTGATGAGGATCGCACTCTTCAGTGTATTGGCACATTCAAGGGTGAGGTAAGGAGCCAATGTTAAGTGCTTTTCGCTTGTCATCGTAAAGGCATGGAGGTGTCATTTTTCAGGATTACTGTAAACGAATCATACAAAATTAATACAGGAAACATGGACGTTACAAAAACAATGGTTTGAATTGAAAGATGAAATGTCTTTGTTACTGTATTAGTGCTATAAACAACATGACAAGTAACAAGTTCGATATGACGTCTCCAGAGAATGCCACGTATGAAAAATGTCAAGTGTGTCATCTTGGACAGAACTGAGAGGAGATCCAGTTGTAAGGGGTTCAGTGGAAGTCATCCAGACTTTGTCTTTCATGCACGTTAAAGGATAAACTCTAATTCATAGCAAAGAGTGCATTCAGATTCCCAGATTTCAGTGTCTTTCATGCGAGTGCAGAGGAGAAACTAATGCCTCGAATGTATTGGAAAGAGAAGAAGGATAAGGAATGGAAATGTCCGGAATAGTTCACAAATTCTGTGACCCTCCACCATGTTGTTCCAAACCAGTATGACCTCCGTGGAAGACAAAAGGAGATATTCTGAAGGATGTTCTGGGCTGCGTTTCCCCAAAAGTATCACAAGCCCAAGTTGATCCATTGTCATCAATGGAGCTACGATCAACATTGGCTTACGTCGCCCTCCTCGGTCTTTCCAGTTACAATAAATGGGAACGGAGGCTTTCAAGATGTAAAAGGGATCCATACAACTATATTCCAAGTCTTCTGAAGCTAGAAAATATTTTTGGGAACGAACTGAAAGGTCAGTGGTTATTCACTGGTAACCGGATCAAAGATTCAGTGAGTTGAGCTCGGTTGATTGAATCCTTCAGACAGCTAAATCAGTTAAGATCTAAATCAAATAAAGATTCATTCATGATTCAGACACTGCTACTCCACTCATGACTGTGGAAAGGAGAGCTAGGGCAGATATTACCACTTTTAGAGAATGAGAGCGTAAATTTCAACCGGTTCTACACATTAAATTCAGAGGAATTTAAATATTTTCATTTTTCTGAAACTTTTTTTAAGCTCAAAAACTTCAGTTTGCATCAGGGTTATTATCGTTAACTAAAAAAGCAGGGGGAATAAATGAATAAAAACTCAAAATATGAATAAAATCTGTAATAGAATATCAACGATACTAAAATAACACTGATCTCCATTCAATGCAACTAGTACAATTCTGCAAAATATCTCTTTTTGTTCCACAAATTTGGAGCAACATGAGGGTGAGCAAATAATGGCAGAATTGATATTTTGAATTGAACTAATGGTTATTCTCTTTGAATTAATCTATGTGCACTGCTCCCGTCAACTATCAACTCAACATTTGGCCACATTTAGGAGTGATGCAGATTGTGTTTCATCATCTAAATAATGTAAACATATAGTATTTCTGGATAATTTTCAAAACTATTATTTTTAGGCAAGAAAACACATCTTACGCACTTCTAATAAAAACACTTTCTGATTGTGAACCTTCAATTCAGCAGATTTTTCTCAGTCCTACTATAACAACCACAACTTCAGTCAATACACATCAGTCAATATGAAGCTGCTTTGGGAATGATCAAGATGTGAATAGTCTGAATTTCCAAGCTGCAACCATCATCTCACGGAGGTTAATAACAATCCTAGTCTGGGGATGTGGTGGCGAGAGCAAGTCTCCTCCATGGGTGTGCTTCTGAATTAAGGGAAAACAAGGCAAGGACAGGATCTCTGATGCACAGTGAACAAGGTCTGCTAAACTAAATTAAGGGAGTGATCGATGTGTGTTTGTTATGACTCGGGGTTGTCCTCTGGCATGTCATTCGCTTCATTTGGCCTGTACATGAATGTTAGCAGAAACAGAGCCACATCGTGGGAGCACCAATAGGCTGTGTGTGACGTCACCGCTGACCAATAGCGGCTCTCCACCAGGCCCTCCCTCAGCTCAAAGTCGATGCGGTTCTCGAGCTCAACTGCAAAACAAGAAGAATATCACTGTCATGCGTTTTGAAGATCTGGAGGTTTGGCGTTCTACTCAAACTTTGACTTTGTTTTTCAGAACTGAAATATCATATCTCTCACTGTGACTTCATATCCAGCGATGTGACTATATCTCACAATTGCGACTTTGTTTCTTACAGTTTTATATTTGACTTTATATTTTCAAATTTTTAGTTTATAACTTAGAACATTTCTATATGTCTAAAATGTGACTTTATATCTTGCAACTGTGATTTTGCATCTGACAATTTTTTTATATCTTGCAATTCCACTTTTATGTTTGGCAACTGCAACTTTATATCTCACAATGTGACTTAATTTCTTACTTTAAACCTTATCTTACAATTTACTCAGATGTGGAAACATTTCCATTATAATAAAGGATAAAGTTATCAGTAAAAACAAGCATTTTCAGAAATATTAGCGGCACCAAACGAAACTGCAAATATATAGTTTGTTACCAAACAGGTTTTCTAAACCAAGATACTGAAACCATGAAATTGTGAGTAATGAGATAATTATCAAACTACGCAATGACTTCTTTGTGTAGATGGTGCTTACAGGATGAGTTATCCATTATGGCAGAGGCTGATTGTGACATGCTGGTGTCTCCTGTCTTCTCCTCGATCTTCTCCTCTGTCTTTTCCTCAACTATATCGTCTAACTCCACAAGCCGTCCATCTTCCCCTTTCTCACAAGCCCCGCCTTCAGAGTCTGATGGCTCCTCCTCCACACTACCCACCTGTCCACTAGAGCGGGAAAATCTGGAGAACAGGATACCACCAATGCCTTTACCTATACTTGCCGCTCCTGCAGAAAAAAAATCAAGTATGCACAGATAACGTTACATTTTAACAGTCGCGAAACCTTTTTATTTCAGAAATCAGGATGGCTTTGGCACATGCAATATTTGTATAAAAAAGGATATATATATATATATATATATATTAAGGCTGTCAGTTTAATGACTTAATTCATTACTTATGAAAAAATGAGATTTAAATATTGTAATGCAGTTAACGCACTGGCCATGCCCTCGGACCTGTAAGTCATCTTACATGACAAATATGATGCAGGGCAACAACTCCATAAATGCAGGTATGCCCTAAAATTTTGCTCAGTTTTGGCTACAAAAATATTACCTATAAAGCCACAGCAGGACTGTTGTGCATCTCCGAGCAACACGAATTGGGTGCATCAATGACTCAAAGGCCCATTCATAAAGAGAGCTGTCTAAATTCTTGAATGAATCAGCCGTTTGAAATAATCGAATGAATAGATGACTCAAAGACATTTATGCCACTGGCAGTTTTAGTTACATAAAACATAAAATAAGGTATTTTGAATGGTTACCAATAACTCCCTTTGCATGAAAAAAAAAAAAAAAAACTTCTTTAATGTTGCATACTTTATGTAAGGCCGTTATAGCACTCACACTTATGTGTAATAAATGCTATGTTGAATCAAATCAAATATTAATTTCTAAAGCTACTATTTGTAAAGACTACTTAATGCTTTCTCATTATACACAAAAAGAGCTTTAAATAATCTTTTGGGGGTATTTTCACAGCCAAATCTAATTTGCAATTATTTAATTATTTAAAACAAATCATGCAGTTAATTAGATTTTTAAAAAAATGTAATCGACTGACAGCTCTAATATATCCACATCGACACTTCCTAATTGCTTCCTATTGATCTAATGCTTTGCTGAGCTGTTTCTGTTTATCGCTTTGCACACTAAAATCAAGCGCTATAAACTGCAGATATGCAGTAATTGAAGGCAGACTGCCATTATCTCAGTATTTGGGAAGCATAATCCTACTCCTACACTGCACACTATACATTCTGCTCACCCCTGCAAGTGTTTTACTATTCCAGACGCCTTTAATGACCTCTCTCTTTCCATCTCACCCATGATGCTGGCCTTGCCCAGGCTGGTGATAGACTCGCCGTAGTGTCTGCGGGGCTGTGGAGGGGAGGTGCAGGGGCTCGGGAGGCTCTCCGTATCAGACACAGAAGCACTTTCCTTTGACGGATTCAGTAGAGTGGGACGGATCTGGTCATACGGTGTGGGGCTGCTGGTGTTGTACCTAAAAAGAAAATCAATGGTGACATGAATGTACAAAAATATATGCAGTCACAGAGTGCATTGTACATTATAAAAACAGCACTTTATTTGATTGCAATATTTATTTTTTTCCAGTTTAACACTTGAATTTAATTTTTACATTTATTTAGCAAAGTCATTATTTTACTCACCAGTGAATTTGGACCGGTGCTATATTACTATAATGTTTCAGGATGAGCGGTTCCAACCTGTATGCCTAAAAGGAAACCATTTGTTTTTATTTGACTGTTATTTATATTTCCTGACTGATATACAGATATTCTATATCTTCAATTACAATAACAGGAACTATACTGAAAAAAAGAAAATATTTTTACTCAAAATTTGCTATTAAATTTTACATTTAATTACAAATAAATGGTAAACCTATTTAAAAAAAATGCATTTGAATGGATTAGAATTAAGGGACAATTTCAACAGATTAGAGCTAACTATTAATATGAATCCATGTATTTTAAAGGGATACTCCACCCCAAAATCAAGATTTTGGCAATAATCACTTAGCCCCATTTTGTTCCAAACCTGAAAAACCCGTACTTTTTGTATGTAAATAAAACAAAAATACCAACTTTATTCAACAATTCGTCTCCACAGAAAAGCGTACGCTGCCTACGTTCTGCTCATATTCTCCAAAATGGCGCTACAGCGATGTGGAGAGACACAGAGGAGACAAATTGTTGAACAAAGTCGTTATTTTTGTTTTATTAATGTAAGAGAAAAGTATTGTCGTCGTTTTATAATGTTATGGTTGAACCACTGATGGCAGATGAACTATTCTGATGATGCTTTTCATATTTTCCTGGACCTTGACACTGTAACTTACTTGGCAGTCTGTAGGAGAGTCACAAGCCTCCCGTTATTCATCCAAAATATCTTAAATTGTGTTCTGAAGACGAACGAAGGTTTGGAATGAGATGGGGGTAAGTGATTAATGACCAAATTTTCAGTTTGGGGTTGAGTATCCTTTTAATGCTATAATTCATTATTTTATTTCCAGACTAGTTTTTGTTTCACAACTGGCTCATAATATGGACCAGCAAAAAAAGAAATCTGACCCTGAGCTATATTTACTCTGCAATCTAATCACACTCACTACAGGATCAGTGGGATGGAAGATGTTGAAAAGCCTCTGGCAGATGGATTTGGGTAAGATGTGGTCTTGTGTTCCGTTGGTTCCTGGACGGACACCTCGTAAAGCCAAGAACACAGCCAGAGGAGATCCCATACAGAAGAAGTTCTCCACCTACAACCCCAAAACACAAGGTGTATTGATTAAAACAAACACAAACCGGAGGTGAGAAGGAGAAAGGAAGGGTACGGTTATACTAACGTACCTTGAATTTCAGGGCTGGAGAGGGTCTTGAGGATGAGGTTTGGAAACGCCAGAGCTTATCCTCCAAATCCCTCATTCTGCAAATGAAATATAAAATTAATTTTGGGAGAGGAACATCCCATAAACAAGATTAAGAGAGGGATTGTCCTTGTGAAGTAGAGTGCAGAACAATCTAAAACATTTTAATGATTCATGATTCTTATATGCATCAGAAACAATGGAAGAACACTAAAATCAGTTTATAGTGACAAATAAACAAATGGATAATAAGAACTAGTAGAAATAATAAAAAATTTAGATTTTTCTAAATCTTAGTGCAACATAAATCACAGATAAAATAACAACTATATTTTTACGTAATCTTATGAAAACAAGAGTGGTTCTAAGATGTTGTGAATGTTTATTAGCAAAGTTTTTGTTTGGTTGTTAAAGTGCTCCAAGTGGACTTTTGCATGTTGCTAGAAGTGGTTGTTAGTGTGTTGCAGGAGTGGTCTGTGTGGTTGTTAGCATGTTGTTATGGTAGTTAAAGTTGTTAGCATGTTGTTACAGTAGTTAAGGTTGTTAGCATGTTGTTATGGTAGTTAAAGTTGTTAGCATGTTGTTGCAGTAGTTAAGGTTGTTAGCATGTTGTTACGGTAGTTAAAGTTGTTAGCATGTCGTTACAGTAGTTAAGGTTGTTAGCATGTTGTTATGGTAGTTAAAGTGGTTAGCATGTTGTTACAGTAGTTAAGGTTGTTAGCATGTTGTTATGGTAGTTAAGGTTGTTAGCATGTTGTTATGGTAGTTAAGGTTGTTAGCATGTTGATATACAGTGTCTTGTGTTCTGAATAGTTGTCAGCATGTTTCTAGTGTTCTGCATGGTTAGCATGTTGTTACAATGGTTAAGCTTGCTAACATGCTAAATGTTTCTGCAGTGGTTACGGTTGTTAGCATATTGAAATGCAGTTTCTAGTCTTCTGAATGGTTGTTAGCGTGTTGCTAGAGTGTTCTGAATATTGCTAGGGTATTTGATTGTTGTGGAGTGTTCAGAGAGGTTATTCGAGTGTTCTGGGTGGATGTTAGCATGCTGCTATCATGTTCTGAGTAGATGTTAGCTTGTAGCTGTGCTGCTACATTGTTTGTGTCTTTCTATTGTGTTTTAGGTGGTTGAGAGTGCTTTGGGAGGTTATTTGTGTATTAATAGAGCATTCTATGTAATTGTTAGCATGTTGCTATGCTACAGTTTTTTGAAAGGTATTTAGTGTCTGAGTTTTGTGTTCTAGGTGGTTGTTAAAATGTTGTTAGCATGTTTTAAATATGTTATGTTAAATATAAATATGTGTTAGCATGTTGCTAGAGTTGTTATTGTTAGCATGTTGCTATGCGATTGCTCAACTGTTTTGAGAGGATGATAGTGTCTTACTAGTGTGTTCTTGGTGGATGTTAGCATACTGCTATGTAATAACTAGATTAATCTGAGTGGTTGTTAGCATGTTGCTATGCAGTTGCTACAATTAAGGTAGTCTCAGCCTCAGATGTCACGCCCACAGACCGTTGGCTAAACGTCTGATGCATATGGGACTCAAAAGTGGAAACACTTCAGGAGTGTTGAAATTGTCATCTGATTGGTTTAAGTCTACATGTTTTCCGTGAGACTTATGTGTCACATTCTTTAACATTCTGCCTGGAAACAAAGATACCATTGCGCTAAAACCCCTTCATGAAAGAAGAAAGCCGCTGTGTTTACAACTGTGATGACGAGCGCTTATTGGGATCTGCTAAACACTGGATTTTCAAAAGTATGTGAAATTTTTAAGTTCGCAGCATAAAATCTTTAAAAAAACGTCCGAGAGTTTTACACACCGGTCTGTTATTGTGGCGACATTTCCACCCCTCGGAAGGTGACGATGAACGAAACAAACTGTGATTGATTGTTTGAGATGTCGGTCAAACTGCCTCATGGGCCTTGGCCAATTAAAGCTGCCATAAATTCCAGACCCCTGAAGGTCTGGATATGCAAGACTACAGTTAAGGTGGATATCCATCTGGTTTCAGGTTGGACAGTCTGGTTTTGAAATGCCATGTCCATCTACAGCAGACACTCATTTGTCCTCCTTCTAAGATCACTATTTTATACTTTATATAATGGTATATAATAAATAAACATGTTAACATTAAGTGATATACATTTTAGACATTTTGTCACTATTGTCACTATTGACTGTTTTGTTGATAATAAATATATTTAATATATAAACAGGGCTTGCAAAATTTCTAGATGACGTCCCGGGGCTATTATGTTTTCCATTCGGGCTACCAAAATGTATCACCGTGATTCCCGACAGGCTATCTTGAACAGTGATATGATTTGCGTCGTTCACTAGCATAAACACATTTATGCTATGATCAAAACAGATCCGTTTCTAAGACCTGCCATTTCTAAGACATTCAGTTTTAAACCATTCATGTGCACTCATTCAGAGAGCTGCATTTCAGACAATGCACAAACAAAAAATTTATTTCTCTTTCACATATCCTTGCATCTGAACGAACACATTTACACAAAATCATCTCAAAATAACTTTCTATGTAAGTATTTTTGTAAACACAGTCGGTTATGTCTTAAGTGAACGTAAACAGTGTCGAAAGAAATCTCAAGTTCATCATTATATTGGATCATTCACCAAGCTAAAATCAGCCCATTCTGTTTTGCTTCAGATTTCGAAAATTATACAATCTAATTGAAATCTTAATAACATGTATTTAGAATCTTTGTTTGGATCATGAATAAATGCAGTGGTTGCCCCTGATTTTAAATGAAAAAAACAAAACATTCAAAGTCTTAGTTTGTTTATATGAAGAGATTTATATTATTTGTACTTTTTCATTTACAATTTCTCTTAAATCTTATTTTGTAAAAATAAATAATAATATTAATAAATAAATGTAAGAAAATTGTGTTGTGAAATTGTGAATTGTATTGCATCACATCGCACTGTGAGTTGAGTGAATTGTTTAATCCCTATATGCTACGTTTTTGCTGTTGTATCAAAGAAGTATTCTGTTATTTAAATAATAAAGCACCATATATGTTTTGTTATTTATTTATTTTATTTGTGCTTCTTAAATTCATTTTGGTCTATCAAAATATGAAGAATGTCTGCCCGAAGGGCTATCAGTGATTTAGAAATTTTGCATTCCCTGAAACATTTTTCTGAAATATATACATGCATGTGTATTTATATATACATAATAAATATACACAGTACACACAGTACATATATTATGTAAACAAAAAACTTTATTCTGTATGTGATTAATCGTGATTAATCATTTGTCAAGCGCTAGTAAATATATAAAGAGAAAAAATTAAGTGTATAAGGCTTATAAAGGGTAAAAAAAAAAATCCATGGAAAGCGATTTAATTCAAATGTGTTTTTTGTCACTTATAAAAAATATTTTTCAGTTTTTATTCTGGAATCATGCCTTGGAGTGTCTTACTTATTGGATTCACAGAAATGGCCACCATAAAACACGTTTTTAGGTTTTAAGTTCTGTTAAAACTCAAAAACAAAAAAAAGTTCTAGAATGTTTATTGTAATGTTCATTGTCATTGTGCTGCTTATTATTATTAGATTTACTAATATAATGGGGGTGTTGTTATGATTAGTTGTAAACCTTAAGCATGTGTTACGAAGATCCTCCTGTAGCTGACGTTCTTGTCTGCTAACATCAGCCTCCATGGCATCTGGCACCTCTTCATGAACAAAGCGCACAGGGTCCCACCCTGTCATGATGTCAAAGGTGATGACGCAGCCGAGTGAGTGGGAGACGATGGACACCTTTCCTTTCTCTGCAAATTCTGGGTTGCGCTCACAAAAGAGCGTGTAGAGTCGGTTCAACTCTTTGGTCAGACCCCGGGTGATCTAAGGATGCAAGTGCAGTGAGCATGAAATGAACAATTGTGACACTTTATTAGTGTACTAGGAAATAGTAGGACAGAATGTGCTTCAGTGTGGGACATTTAGTCAAACTTTACATGAAAGAGACTGAGAATAGCTATGTTCCAAAACCTAGTCAGCTGCCACGCTATATGCTGCCTACATAGACTGCCTTCCAAATTAGCATGCATTCGAAATTTAACCTAATAAGTGAAAGCCTTGTAACACTGAACATAGGTCCTGAATAAAAAATAACATGTGAAGTGCATGGGAAATTCTGTAACTGATTTCAATTGAATGTTGATAAGCTAATATACTCTAATAAGCTAAAATACATAGTACACACACATATTGGTTAAACCACATATTTTAAATAATATTGACCTTTATATAATAATGATTAATAATGATTATTAATGACAATAATGATTTATTCATACTTTCTGAATTTTATACTCAACATTTCTGGTCTACAAATTACACTTAGAGACACTTAGAGAATATTAATTAAATAAAGGCCAATTTAGCATACTCAAACAGAAAACTTTCAAGATTATATTTCATAACACACTTAAGCACACTATTAGAAATTGCCATTCGTAATAATGTAAAATGAACAGTTTTACTTTAAAGTACATTTTACTCTTTTGTTGTGCTTTAAATCAGTACAATTATTTTGATGTGTCAACTAATATGTATCATGTAAAGTATGTGATTATAGTTTTACTCTGTTATTCGGTATTACACTGAAAATGTAAATACTTAACATATACTAAATTGCAACTTGAAAATGTGAAAAGTTCATAAAAATAATGAAAAAAATGAATGAAAGAATGGAGGATTGTGGCTGTATGTCACCTCATCCCTGTACAAAGGGCTTGTGTAGTACATAATGTCCATGGCACTGCTGTTCAGCATGTCTCTTAGACCTCGCACTTTGTCTGGAGTAATGGAGTCCACAGTGTCTGAAAAAGTATACTTCATTTTAAATAAACTATCTATCACTGACAATAGTTTTCAAACATATGCACTTTGTTTTTTTATTATTGTCCCTAGTCAATACCTCCATCAAGGGTGAGTTTAGATCGCCATTCCACAGGAAGGAACTCAACGTGTTCATTTATCCGGTCAGAAAAGTGCTTCTCCTCCATCTTGCGGGCAGCATCACGCATCCTGCTCATCAGTGAAGTGCATCAGTTAGTTTCAGGTTTAGATGACTGGTTTTGTGCAGATTCGGCTGTGTGATCAGAGGACTCACATGCTTGTGTTTCTAATGATACGGCCCTGGTCCATCTTCTGGCCAATCCCATGTACCACAAAGACTATGTGTGTCGTTTCAGGGGGCGTGTCTTCTAGAGCCGCCTCCTCTACATAGCCTCGATGGAGACGGGTCCCGCTGCTGGACGCTAACCAGACATGAAGGAAGAACCTCTGATACTTTGTAACATTGATAATCACTTCATTTTATCTTTAGTTTTAATAATGGCTCTGCTTGTGGAAAAAGCTGAAAAGGTATTAAATGTACACTTGTACTTGAAATTTTAGAAGAATGGTTAAGTTGTAATTGCAGATAAAATAATATGAATGAAATAAAAGCCATATAAGACTTCTTAAAGGTATAGTTCACCCAATATAAGCTTCTTTCTTCTATTGAACCTAAAAGATTTAAATAAGTGCACTTTGTGATGTGAAATAAAGTTTTTTACTTTAAAGTTCATTATGTTTTAATAAAATTCTGTTATGCTTTGAAGAGGTAAACTAAGCTAACTATACTAAAGCATACATAAATTACTTGTATAATTCATAATTTTAACTCTGTTTCACTTAATGTTACATTTAAATATATTGTGAATGTGGACTCACACCTTTGTATATTATAAATGTGTAACTGCAAGTATAATTAAATATATGACATATATTCAATAGAAATGAAATTAAAGCATAATTTAGTTTAACATCAATGCTTGTCAGCATATCTGTCAGTGCACTTTAACCAAAAAAAAAAAAAAATGAAGTAATGATGAAATTACATATAAAGCTGTACTTAGATATACTTCTTGGGTCAAAAGATCAGATCAGCTAATTGCATTTAATACATTTAAAATAAAATATATTTTTCAATTCATTTAAATTAGCATGCAATTAACAAGTGTCCGAAAACATTAAATAAAGTTTGCTCTTAAGTATATTCTTTCACAGTATATTTCTCAGTAATAGTTTTCCACAACGACTTTATTCAACAATTCATCTTCTCCACGTCACCCTGGGAGAACCGTACGTGGATACATTGTTTACATTGTGTATGCTTTGATCTGAACAGAAACAACGCATCCGCATACATACGCTGCATACTAGTGATACTCTCCAAAATTGCACCAGGGTGATGGGGAGGAGATGGATAGTTGAATAAAGTTGTTATTTTTGTTTTCTTTGCACACAAAAATTATTCTCGTAGCTTCGTAAAATTACGGTTGACCCACTGATGTCACATGGACTATTTTACGGATGTCCTTACTACGTTTCTGAGCCTTGTTCATCGTAGTATCCTTGCTGTCTATGGGGAGTTCAGAGAGCTCACGGATTTCATCAAATATATCTTCATTTGTGTTCTGTAGATAAGCCAGGGTCTTAAAGATTTGGAACGACATGAGGCTGAGTAATTAATCACAGAATGTTTTTTTGGGGGGTGAGCTATCCCTTTAAGACAGAATACTGCACTCATCAAGTGTTTTTTTGAATGAGCAACACCATCGAGAATGTACTTACTAATCAAGATTGTTACAGACCTTTGGAGAATCCCAGTTTCTGAGTAACAGTCCGTGCGATCTTTGAAGTGGTAGCATCGCTGTAAAGGTACACTTCATCCACGCTGTGCCAGTCCACGTGGCTCCGGCTCAGTTTCAGACTGTGAATGGCTGAGTGAATTAAGGGCAGAAGTCAAACACGTCTGTTTCAAATTACCTGACTGTTAACTAATGCCTAACCAGCTCAGTTCATTTCAATTAAAGGTCTTTTTGACTGTTTGCAAACACAAGTGACAGTATACATGCCAACAGTGATTGAGTTACTTCAAATGTGTGTCATACGAGACGAACAGGATGTCTGGGTTGGTTTGTGGTTCATTCATGAGCGTGTCTCTAGATCAGCTGAACTAAGCGTCAATGTTAAGTCGGCCTTTTTTGTGTGCTTGACCTTTATAACAAAGCTTCCCTAACCCTGAGTCCTATTCCTAACGTGGTTTATTACCGTCTTTGCTGTCCACCGTTGTGGCCACCGCTTCCATGTCAAAGGTGTCTTTCATCTGCCGGCCTCGGAAACGGTCCAGGTGCTCCAGTTCAATGAGGTCACTGTCCTCCTCCTCCAGGGGCAGCCAGGTCCCGTCCGTGAACCACTGGCCTCTCATGACTGGGATGTGGTCCTGTTCTGTAAATGCAAGCAGTAGGAATTGTTATCCGTTTCTGGAGAAACACTTCACCTGACTAAGATTTTGGCCCTTTCTGAGATCCCAATGGATTTCGGTTATCGTAGAGTAAAATCGCAAGACTTCGAATGCCTAGTGTGACAAATGAATGGTCTTTTTCATTGAATTAATGACATTATATTTGTTATTAATGTACAAAATGACTCTTATGCAGTGCTGTCAAACTATTTATCACATCCAAAATAAAAGCTTTTATTTACATGATGCATGTGTGTGTACTGTGTATATTTTAGAGGTGCTCCGATCACGATCGGCCGATCGTTATGCGCATCTCGTCAGTAAAGCCGGTTCTCTAATCAGCGGTTAATTCCATCAGGTGCGTGATTTCACATAGAGCAGCTGTTACTACACAGAGCTTCTCTATTAACAACGGCTCTGTGTAGTAACAGCTGCTCTATGTGAAATCACGCACCTGATGGAATTAACCGCTGATTAGAGAACCGGCTTTACTGACGAGATGCACATAACGATCGGCCGATCATGATCGGAGCACCTCTAGTATATTTATGCATAAATAAAGAAACACACATATAGCATATATTTAGAAAATATGCATATACCAGATGCTTTTATCCAAAGCAACTTAAAAATGAGGACAACCTAAATATACACATGCATGTGCGTGGATTTATATATACATAATAAACAGACATAGTACACACACACATATATATCATGTAAATGAAAACTTTTATTTTGGATGCGATTAATCATTTGACAGCACAATTGACCTTTTTTGTAGCTTAAATAAAGGCTATGTTTCATACACAGAAAATCAATGTATAGATTTCTCTTTATTCGCTAAGTTTGCACTGTTTTCGCAAACATTTATTGATGCCACTTTGTTCATTCTTGAAGTGAACTTTTGTCTGTGTGGTTGTTAGTTTCATTGTTTTGGACTGTGAACACTAAGCTTGAATGCAAGCACAGAGCGATGCCACTGGTATGCAACTGATTTCAATGCTGAAGTGTGTCTAGGTGTCTTGGCTACCATTTATCATACAAATGAAAGACTGTAAGTTGTAGTGTACAGACGTCTGAAAGGGATAGTTTACTCAGGAATGAAAATCCTGTCATCATTAGTCACCCACAAACCAGTATGAATCTCGTTCTTCTGTTGAACGCAAGGTTTGGTAATCAAACTGTTGCTGGAAGGGATTTTCTCTTACTATGAAAGTGAGTGGCTACCAGAAACTGTTTGGTTACCAGCATTCTTCAGTAGAGCGTCTTTAGTGTTCGACTGAAGGAAGAAGGTCATACAACAAGTCTGGAACAACTTCAGAGTGAGTAAATAATGACACAACTATTCTTTTTAGAAAAATCTCACCTTACATTAGTGTCAATAGCTCACAATGACACACACATTTTTACAGCTCACACAGAACTTAATCACCCTTTACATTTTCACCTTAATATAAAATATCTGATTCCTATTGATGGATTGCACTGAAATCTGTCTGCACCTCAGAATGAAAAGTTTAAAATAGAAGTTCTGCTATTGTTACATATGTTATTACAAACACAAAAGGAAATGATACACTATAATGCTTCATTAGTTAGGACTAGTGCTATCCATTTGAGGAACAGAGCTCCGTTTCCTTTTGTTTGGCGAATAATGACTTAAATTTCCAATTTTTAACTAACACAAGATTATTTGAAATATACTCAGACTACTTTTAGGATGCTTTCATGGTGCTTGTGGAGCTTGACAGCCTCAAGTAATATCGTTGTGTGTATAAGAGCTGTATGAACATTCTGCAAAACATCTATTTTTGTTGTTTTCTTGAACGTAAGCTCGTAAACTACTCACGGTTCCAGTAAACGGGATAACAGTCTTTCTTGTGGATGTCCACCTCGTACAGTCCTCCACGGACACACACCGCGTCCACGTCGATGCTCTCTGAATCCAGCTCGGTCTCTTCCGGGGAGCCTCCAGCCTCCGCGCTCTCGGGGACCGACTGTCTCCGGACCTCCGGTGCTTCGCCTCCTGACGGAGACTCGAATAAATCCTCCGCTTCTTCGTCCGCATCCCTCCGTCTGACCTCGTTAGGATTAAGTTCGCAGTATTTGCGATAAGCCAACTCGATTTTCAAAGAATCGTGTCCGACAAACGGTTTCCAGGTCCGCTTGTCCTCTTTGTAGAACCAGCGCACCTCCTCGGGTCCGAGCTCCGTGACGACTTCCCCGCGGTGCCGCGAGCTGTTGGAGCGGTTGCGCTTCTTCGTGGCGACGCTCCCGTCACTTTCGCTGTAGTTGAGGTCTCCGGTGATGTCGAGATAATCGGAGTCCGGGTCGGAGCCGAGACGGCCGTGATAGCCGGCGAACCCCTCCTCCACCAGGCCTAGCATCAGCTGGGGCTGGCCTCGGGGCAGCGGCACATGTCCGTCTATGCCCGGCTGCACCGCGTCCATCTCGGCGCGGATCGCGTCGCCCGTGGGTTCGTCGAAGCAGGACGCGTACGATTCCTCCATCCTTCCCCATTCATCGCCGCTGACATTTTCTCTGCTTTGCGAACAACTTAAAGACGTTTCGTCCTGACAAGCGCTCATCGCTGTCACCGCTTTCTAGAAAACAGCACACGGAGGATTCCAGCACCGGTCAGCTGATTATAGTAACAACAAATCTAACGATGTCAGAACCTCTCCTTCCCCCGGCGCGACCGGAGCCGCCAGCATCTGTACGGACGCGTCAATCACACACGCTGGACTTCAGACTCCATGCAGTAAAGGCGAGTTCAGTCGCACAGTCCTCCGCTTACATGGCGGACACACCGAAATGTTCACTTTCATTAATATGCCGACTGTATGTCTCTCTGTGGAGCCCCTCTTTCTCTGAAGCGGCGTCCGTCCGACTCGTGAACGAATCTTTCTGTTGAGTCGGAACTTTTCAATGAATTGGTTCAACCGGTTCACAGAGTCAGTTTAAACGAGTCGTTCACCGCTGAATCTGTACGGTTCTCGACTCCTCATTAAACTGGGCGAAAACCGTTGCTGTTTTAGAAATATGACATATTATTTCTGCCTTATAGCGGACTGGAATGTGCCTTAGGCTGTTTATAGTCTATCTTTATGTGGCTTAAGTAATATAAGTTGGAAGCTATATAGCGTTGTTTTAATAAGCTTGGCGAAAAATGCAGTAAACAACCGTATTAATAAACTAAAACCTAATATAAAATGCACTTTAAAAAATATAAACAGTAATTTCTGTGAAAACTATATGTATAAACTTGGCATTTATTTTAGCATTTTACTCATTGAGAGATAATTTACAGAATAAATAATTTTTTCCCCGATGAAAATATTCAGGGTTCACTTTTACGGAGGATGAAAAGTGTATTTAATTGATTTATTCACTGTTATGCTGATTATATTCAGCTATATCTCAACGAGAACAGATGAAACTTCTAAATTGTCTAAGCTAACAGACTGTGTTAAAAATTTAAAAGATTGGATGACCAATAATTTTCTCCAATTAAATTCGGATAAGACGGAGATCATTTTTGGACCAAAAACAGTACACAGAATCTAGTAGAGTACAGTTTGCAACTAGACGGATACTTCCTCTACAGTCAAAAATCTTATATTAGTCTTTTGAAAATCAAATTTCCAATGTTACAAAAACAGCATTCTTCCTAGAAACATTACCAAGCTACGAAACATGTTATCTATTTCTGATGCAGAAAAGCTAGTTCATGCATTCATGACCTCAAGACTGGACTATTGTAATGCACTTCTAGGTGGTTGTCCTGCTTCTTCAATAAACAAACTACAGATAGTCTAAAATGCAGCGGCTAGAGTGCTTACCAGGTTAAGAAAATATGATCATATTACTCCAATTTTACAGTCTCTGCACTGGCTATCTATTAAGTTCTGTATCAGTTACAAATTATCATTACTTACCTATAAGGCCCTAAATGGTTTAGCTCCTGCGTACCTAACTAGCCTTCTACCACGCTACAACCCATCACGCACCCTAAGGTCACAAAACGCTGGACTTTTGGTAGATCCTATAGCAAAGTCCACTAAAGGAGGTAGAGCTTTCTCACATTTGGCTCCCAAACTCTGGAATAGCCTTCCTGATAATGTTCGGGGTTCAGACACACTCTCTCTCTGTTTAAATCTAGATTAAAAACACATCTCTTTCGCCAAGCATTCGAATAATGTATCTCTTAAATTGTGAGTGTAGTTGCATCTGATCAAATGTGCATCATTATTCTTTAGCTTTGGTTAAACTTATTATTTTACTCTGTTGGATCAGCAGCTATGCTAATGATGTCTCTATCTGTTTCTCTGTTTTGCCACGCGATTTACATCCCATGGTAACTAGGATTTACACAAGCTCCAGTCTGGATCCAGAAAATCTGAGAAGAGATGATGCTGACCGTCAGAGGACCTCAGATGATGCTAACCCTGAATCAAAAAACAGAACTAACAAATATTGCTACAAGTGTGATTGCATCGTATAATAATTGCTGTTAATAATGTTCATCGTCTGGTTGACTAAGTCTTAACTACGTATACATTTTTCTGAAAACTTCTGTCATATGCACATAAACCTAAAGTCACCACTTATAAGCTACTACTAAATATTGTAGAAACTTAATTTTCTGCAAAGCTGCTTTGTAATGATTTGTATTGTAAAAAGCACCATACAAATAAACTTGAATTTAATTGAATTTACTCGTATGTGACCTGGAGCACAAAACCTGTCAGAAGTAGAACAGGTATGTCTGTAGTAATAGCCAACAATACATTATGGGTCGCAATTATAGATTTTTCTTTTATGCCAAAAATCATAAGGACATTAAGTAAAGATCATGTTCCATGGAGATATTTTGTACCGTAAATATATCAACACATTTTTGATTAGTAATATGTAACGTTATTGCTAAGGACTTCATTTGCACAACTTTGTCACGTTATTCTCAATATTTAGATTTTTTTGTACCCTCAGATTTCAGATATTCAAATAGGCCTAGTTGTATGTCGACCAATTATTGTCCGATCATAACAAACCATAACTATGGAAATCTTTTCATAGCAGCAAGTTTACTAATTTAAAACATATATTTATGGTTTTATTAATCTTGAGTTATTGTTGTCATTTGTATGTATTTGATATCTTTATGCCCGATTGCAGTTATTCTCATTTGTATTCTAGGCTATTATATGCAATGATGTAATAAAATATTGCTCTGCTTTAGTTCTGCATGCATTATTGTATAATTTTCGGTATTTGCGATTGAACCACTGACTGTTAAAAAAAAAAAAAAGTAGAAGAGGAAGAAGGTTTGAACGACGGTGCAATTTTACATCAAACAACGCTGCGTTACGTGATGACGTTTCCAAAACTGATTCATTTTTTAAACGGTTCATTGAAGTGATTCGTTTGAAAGAGCCGATTCGCTGACTGAATCGGACTTCCCACCACTATCTTGCTGCTCCTCCCTAAGCGTGACGGTATTAGAGTCATGTGCGGATTTGGACCTCTGGTCCACCGTAGCGGCTGTCACAACCGGAAGTTTACGTTGGTGAGTCTCGCAGGGTGACAGCCCACTGCCCTGCACAGGATACAAGACTACCGCACTTTAAACTATTTTTTTTTTAATCGGACATACCGACATCTATGCGCATCGTATTAATGTAACATTTTAATAATGGCCGCAGAGTTTTTAGTGATGTTGTATGAGTACTCTCCTCTCTTTGACATTATAGTCATATCATTGTGTTTCATGATCACTGTAGCTGTTGTGTTGGGCTGGTAAGTTCATATTTATCTGGATAAACTACATTTCAGTCCAGTGTTTGGTGGTTTGGGTTATGTAAGGGCTTATTTAATGTGTGTGAAGTTTATTGTTTTTTGGGGGGGTTTAATATGGCATCTCTGGTAATCTGGTTTCTTTTTAAAAGCAGAAGTTGGTGGTCACATCCTTAATTTGTGTATAACTGACTTTGGCTTCGTCTGTCAAGGTTTAAATTTGATGTCCCAGACATTTTACGCCGCTCAGATGAGGCTGAATCTCTGACAGTTGTCCCCGAGAGGAAGATGGTGCAGGTGACCAACCCCTTCGCTCTGGAGATGGACTCAACTGCTGGGACAGTCACTGGTGAGAAACTGGCAATAACCATGTTGAATCGATATGAAACGAGTCAAACGTGCTCAGTAGGTGTATGTTTTCTCATTGTGTCAGAGGGTGTGAGTTTGCAGCTGTATTGTCTTGAAGACTGCGTCCTCAGCTGTTTCTGGGGCTGTGGGGTCCGGGCTCTCCAGGCGGCCCTTCAGAGTCACCAGCATGGGTCCCGGCCCCGGCTCCTCACACCTGAGCTGTGTCAAGAGGCTCTGGAGTTCAGCTACCTTCACCACCAAAGCTTCAAGTATCCTCTTCATGTGTCTGACAAATAGACAACTCGAACTCGCTCTCCATTTGAAGTTAACTATAGCATGTCATCATGATGAGGAAAAAAAAAAAAAAAAAGCTATAAATAAACCATTCACCATGTCGACATGATGATTGCATCTCAAATAAAATGTTACATAAATGTATACCATATACTGTACATAAATGGAAAAACAATAACTACTATATGTAATATTTAATTTATTCTTGTAATGGCAAAGCTAGATTGATGAATAGAACGTTCAGTTAGAAATAGAAATATTGCATTACGGGCTAACATTTTTTACCTAACATGTGTTCCCTGGGAATCGAACAAACAACCTTGTGCTGCTAATGCAATGCTCTACCACTTGAGCCACACATATATATATATATAACTGTTTTGTAAACATATACAAGCAATTTCAATTTTTGTATTAGTTTTTATATAACCTAGTACGTTTAAATCTGTACTGCATCTGACTTCCTAAATATACAGTGATAAATCGCCTTTACATGTCTCCCCTATGTAATGAATAAAACATTTTAAAATTAATATAATAGAACACGATTTCATGCTTTGTCCTTAACATAGCGTTAGTATACATAAAGAAATAAAAGGAGAATACTTCACTCAGATGCCTCCAGATCTCGGAGTAACCGATTTTGGGTTGCTCCCCCGGGATCGATACCCGTTGGTTGCTGTGCTGACTCTGGCCACTCCGGAAACCAGAGACAACTACAATATTGTGAGCAGCAGTCTTTTCTTCATCTTGGGACAATGATGGGACAAGATGAAGTCCATTGTTCTGTTGTCTCTCTAGGTGGCCAGTGTGACAGTTCTCCACGTTCCCGATGACAAATACAGACTCTCTGCGAGGATCCTGTTTCAGTATCTCCTCACAGCGCAAGGGAATCTGTACGATCTGAAGGTATTAAAACACGTCCACAAATTTTTTTTTTTACTGTTCTGGGATCAGTTTTTCTATGTTCATTTTGATCACACTTAATCTTCATCACCCAGTGTCCCTAAAGCAAAATGGGACAGGTTTTAATTATGTTCTGTTAATTAAGTGCCTTATCTAGAATGGGATCTTTTTCGTTTCCACAGCCTCTCTTCATGTCAGCAGACAACAGAAACTTGTCTGGAACCACAGAGCCTTCGATTAACACGCAAGGGGCGGAGCCACAGCCAGAAAGGCCAGGTGAGCAGGGGGAGGAGTCAGATTCAGAAGGGGAGTGGCCTGACACCCGAGGCAGGGACTGTGTGGTGTGTCAGAATGCACCGATTAACAGAGTGCTGTTGCCGTGCAGACATGCATGCGTGTGCGACGGCTGCGTGTGCCACTTCCAGCACTGTCCGATCTGCCGGGCGTTCGTCCTTCAGTCTTTTGCTCTGGCTAACCAACCAGCTCGTGATGAGGAGGACTTAACAGAAGACTAAACCTGTATAAACCCAGGATTAAAAGCAATGCTTTGCTGGAAAGGCAAAGTTCGTAAAGGAAATGTGAAGAGATGCAAGCAGCTGACCTTTAACCCCAAGAATGAACTCTTACAGAATGATGTCAGTTTTAGGCTTTTGAAGTTCAATGTGCTTGTAGATGTTTAATATAGAGATTAAGTTAAATAGAATATTTATTTTTATTTTCAATATAGTGGTTAAACTAACAAATACACACTTTAGAAGGAATAGTCAAGGTTTTTTTTTTCTCTCCACCAAAGAATATTGAGAGATACTGTGGAAACAACATGGGAGTTTATTTCATTAATCACTGGCTTCAATAATGTGGAAAAGCAGGCCAGGCACACAGTTTATATAAGTGATCACACAGATTTATAAAGAGCTGTATCATCATACAAGTCTATACTTGGCCAATAGGTAAATATTACTTTGATCAAATTGGGGTAAACAATGCATTAACTGAACAGCTGAAGTCACTTGATGGTAATAACTCAAATGGAACATCAGAATGCTTTCAAATGTTGAAAAAAAAAAAAAAAAGAAAATATTGCAGTAACAAAAAAACAAAAAAAAGGGTCCATTGAGAGTATACTGTTTACTGACTGAAAAACCCCTCACATTTATACTTTGCACAAACAAATGTGGTTTTATACAGGCTTGTAGTCCAGTTTGGACTCCAGCTTCTTCGAGTCTGCCACCTTCCTCACAGCTTTCATGAAATCCTCCTGAGTCACGTACTCATGGTCAGCACGAATGGCAAACATACCTGTTGGAGAACAAGTACAAGGTCATACAGTGGGACTTCTAGAGGCTCAAAGGTTCAAGGTTTGGCTTGTTAGCATCATGCTATTAGACCCAAACCATTTCCACTAACAGCTATTTTTTTTAAAGTTGTAAATGCTGACAAAATGTGTTTTAAAAATGTTTCATCATATTTAGGACTGCAACAACTAACTGATAAAGTAGATAAATCAATGAACATGATTACTGAATTTTGATGAATCACACGTGTTTGTGAAAAACCATGACAGTCACATGGCAGAAGTTGTGCACGACCCAAGTTGGTCATAGGCTTCATATTCAGTGCTTCAGACTAATGAGAATCTAAGAAGGCTTGCACTCTCTGGGTGCATGTCTAACATTTGACAGTTTGTGTGTAAATGTTAGAAAGTCGCATGAGTGAATCTCCATTAAACTAAGAATGAGCACCAAACATACAGATCCCAATAGAAAATGTAACTCAAATGTAACAATTGCTGGATGTTAAATATACTTTTAAAATGCTACATGAAGCAAGTAATTCTATTTTAACTCCCTACTTTTATGGACCTTGACAGTAACTTTGTTCAGTTTTCCTGTGGCTCAGTAGTAGAGCATTGCGTTAATAGAAGGTTTTGGGTTCGATTCCCAGGGAACACACATACAGTATTGTTCAAAATAATAGCAGTACAATGTGACTAACCAGAATAATCAAGGTTTTTAGTATATTTTTTATTGCTACGTGGCAAACAAGTTACCAGTAGGTTCAGTAGATTGTCAGAAAACAAACAAGACCCAGCATTCATGATACGCACGCTCTTAAGGCTGTGCAATTGGGCAATTAGTTGAATTAGTTGAAAGGGGTGTGTTCAAAAAAAATAGCAGTGTCTACCTTTGACTGTACAAACTCAAAACTATTTTGTACAAACGTTTTTTTTTTTCTGGGATTTAGCAATCCTGTGAATCACTAAACTAATATTTAGTTGTATGACCACAGTTTTTTAAAACTGCTTGACATCTGTGTGGCATGGAGTCAACCAACTTGTGGCACCTCTCAGCTGTTATTCCACTCCATGATTCTTTAACAACATTCCACAATTCATTCACATTTCTTGGTTTTGCTTCAGAAACAGCATTTTTGATATCACCCCACAAGTTCTCAATTGGATTAAGGTCTGGAGATTGGGCTGGCCACTCCATAACATTAATTTTGTTGGTTTGGAACCAAGACTTTGCCCGTTTACTAGTGTGTTTTGGGTCATTGTCTTGTTGAAACAACCATTTCAAGGGCATGTCCTCTTCAGCATAGGGCAACATGACCTCTTCAAGTATTTTAACATATGCAAACTGATCCATGATCCCTGGTATGCGAAAATAGGCCCAACACCATAGTAGGAGAAACATGCCCATATCATGATGCTTGCACCTCCATGCTTCACTGTCTTCACTGTGTACTGTGGCTTGAATTCAGAGTTTGGGGGTCGTCTCACAAACTGCCTGTGGCCCTTGGACCCAAAAAGAAAAATTTTACTCTCATCAGTCCACAAAATGTTCCTCCATTTCTCTTTAGGCCAGTTGATGTGTTCTTTGGCAAATTGTAACCTCTTCTGCACATGCCTTTTTTTTAACAGAGGGACTTTGCGGGGGATTCTTGAAAATAGATTAGCTTCACACAGACGTCTTCTAACTGTCACAGTACTTACAGGTAACTCCAGACTGTCTTTGATCATCCTGGAGGTGATCATTGGCTGAGCCTTTGCCATTCTGGTTATTCTTCTATCCATTTTGATGGTTGTCTTCCGTTTTCTTCCACGTCTCTCTGGTTTTGCTCTCCATTTTAAGGCATTGGAGATCATTTTAGCTGAACAGCTATCATTTTTTGCACCTCTTTATAGGTTTTCCCCTCTCTAATCAGCTTTTTAATCAAAGTACGCTGTTCTTCTGAACAATGTCTTGAACGACCCATTTTCCTCAGCTTTCAAATGCATGTTCAACAAGTGTTGGCTTCATCCTTAAATAGGGGCCACCTGATTCACACCTGTTTCTTCACAAAATTGATGACCTCAGTGATTGAATGCCACACTGCTATTTTTTTGAACACACCCCTTTCAACTAATTCAACTAATTGCCCAATTGCACAGCCTTAAGAGCGTGCATATCATGAATGCTGGGTCTCATTTGTTTTCTGAGAATCTACTGAACCTACTGGTAACTTGTTTGCCACGTAGCAATAAAAAAAATATACGAAAAACCTTGATTATTCTGGTTAGTCACATTGTACTGCTATTATTTTGAACAATACTGTACTTGTAAAAAAAAAAAAAAAATATTACATTTATAGCATGTATGCACTGCAAGTCTGTTTATCTTTGGATAAAAGTGTCTGTTAAATGTACATTTACTTGGACAGCCTCAAGCCTCCTGTTTTTCATCCAAATTATCTTAAATTGTGTTCTGAAGATGAACAAAGCTTTGACGGGTTTGGAGCAACATGCATCCCTTTAAATCAACCTATGAACTATCCCTTTAATGCCTTTTAGGACTCCTTGATTTGCACATTGCAATGCATATGGATCTTTCTTACCAGCTTCAGTGCACACATTCCTCAAATCAGCTCCATTGAAACCGTCTGAGAGCTTGACGATGGCTTCATAATCTGGAGATGAAAGGAAATGTGAGGAGAGAGGAAAAAGAAGTACTTCAAGCAGCAGCTGTAAAAACCAAACCAGAAAACCTGGAGCACACCTATCTCTCCATGCTTGGTGATGGGTCCAGAGTGGATCTTCAGGATGTCCAGACGAGCCTGTTCATTGGGCAGCTCAATGTCTGGACATTAGAAAAAGACAAATTAGCTCAAGTTTCCTTACCACAGTCTCTGAATGATAGTGAAAGAGTCAGACTCACGGATCTTTCTGTCAAGTCGGCCCGGACGCAGCAGGGCGGGGTCTAAAGTGTCCGGCCGGTTGGTGGCCATGATCATCTTGACTCGATGCAGAGTGTCAAATCCATCCATCTGATTCAACAGCTGACAGACAGAAATATTTGCTCCAATTATTTTGCTTGTACATTAATATAAAGGAAGATTTACATTCAAATAATTAAGCATTAATTGATAAGAAAAACTTTATTCATTTTGATAGGCTTAATTTAATAAGCTTCATTCACAAGTTAAGATACAAACCACCTCCATACCTCCATCAGTGTCCTCTGGATCTCTCGATCTGCTGAAGTTCCTTCGGAAAACCGACGTCCACCTTCAAAGAGAAAGTGTGTGTTAAATCAGTCAAGAACGACTGTTTCATTACATATAAGAATGGCTTGGACTGCAGTGAGCTGAAGAGCATTACCAATAGCATCGATCTCATCCATGAAGATGATGCAGGGCTGATGGTCTCTGGCGTAGTTGAACATCTCTCGGATGAGTCTAGCACTCTCACCAATGTACTTGTCAACAATAGAGCTGGACACCACCTGACAAACATCATGTTTTATTTAACACTGTGACCTTACAGCATAACCGCTGTCCTATGTCAAACCGTTTATAGCATCAATATCAACATACCTTCAGAAAATTGCAGTCCAGCTGACTGGCCACAGCTCTGGCAAGAAGGGTCTTTCCAGTGCCTTTAAAAATGAAGCACTTTGTGTGAAAATGTACCATTTCACATAAATATCAGTAATTGCCCAACAGAGTATAACAGAGTGACTGACCTGGCGGTCCGTACAGCAGGCAGCCCTTGGGAGGAATAATGCCCACCCTCTGGAATAGCTCAGGATTGGTCAGAGGCAGCTCAATTACCTACAAAAGACAATCGTTCATTCCTAATCGAGATATTTCAATGAGTTCAGTAAAGTTCAAGCTGCATTCACACTGCAAGGTGTAATGCATAGATCCAGACTTTAAACACATATTCTGTCAGTTTACATTCAGACACGCTTTAAACGTTTAAAATGTTGACATGATCAGCTCTATCAAGCAACATGTCCGTGGACACTGCATACTAGCGGTTTGCATGTGTACTGCATGTCGTCGTGGACAACTATGCAGAAGTATAAGTATAAATCAGGCTTTAATAAGTGAGTCATTTGAACCAAACCATTTAATCTGATGATTAATTCAGGAACGAAACAGCATTGTGGTTGTGTTTGGAATTATTTACACTATTAGACTGAATCTTGCATTGAAAGCACTCTGTAGGGGTGTTTTGAATGTTTTTTGCAAAATACTCAATGTCAAATCGCACATTGTTAAAACAACAATTACGATATTATCACAGACCACATATACATATGTAGTTAGAGTGAATATTAAATGACATGATACTGCAAAAGAAGTTGGGCATATATCATGTGACCGAGTATCTGATATAGTGTTGTCACGGTACCAAAGTTTCAGTATTCGGTACCGATACCACTGAAAATCCTTGGTACCAATTTCGGTACCAAAGCAAAACACAAAAAAAGCTAATTAAAATAAAAACGTTTTATCACTAAAAATAAAGTAATATAATTATGAAAAACCGTAAACAAGTTTCACCCAAATTTAATTTGTCAATGAAATTTAAACATTAAATTTTTTGGTAAATAAAGGGGATTTGTTATTCAAATGAAAATATGTAAGAAATATTGTGATTTATTTCTTTAAAAAAATAAAAGTTTTATTAATTTTTTCAAAAGTAGTAGCAGTATCACATACTTTCTACTAAATAATAGTAATATTTCTAGCACAAAGCCTTTAAATGCTTTTAAAAATGAACTTATTTTGACGGGCTTCTTTTATTTTGACACTGGTTTTACTCCAGTGGAGTAAATGGATGAAATGGTAAAATGCTTGTGAAGTGAACAGTTCTGGTGATGTCGTTTATGTATTTATGGTCCTCATTGAGACGACAGATGCTGAAATTACTGCAAGCGTCATGCGCTTCAGTCTATGTAGTAAACAAACCCACATGTCTCTGCCATTCATTCATTCGCACAGAGATGCGCAGAACATGCAGGATTCATATTTCAACCAACATTTACAGATACTGGTCCATATTGAGATTTGATTTAATTTATGCTAACATTGACAGATTCTGTGACTGTCCATATTAAAATCTAAGTTTCATTTTCATGACTGGATTTTGAGATTCCGTCCGCATTTACTGCTTTCCGGAAATCATAGCGCTGTATGCGTCAAGAACCGGGTTGACCGGGTACTCAGTACCACCATTACTTAAAGAAACCTGGTATTGTCACATTTTAATTTTTTTAATTACCAACTTGGTACCGAAGTACCAGGTCTTTTGACTATACTAATCTGATATGTATCATATGAAAATAATAGGGGGAAAAAAAGTGATTTGACGTGTTCTTCCAGTTGAAACAGAAGTAACATGAGATCATTTGCACACAATATAAGCAAAAAAATAAAAATTTGATTGTCAATATAAAGGTTTGGGGTGAGTATGATTTTTTCACCAGCTGATAGTGATATTATGCTATTGTCTTTCTGACCTCTCTCAGCTCACGAATCTGCTCAGACAATCCACCGATCTCAGAGTAAGAAACGCTGCCAGGATCTTCATGAGACATGTTGTACACTAGAGGATCCACTTCACGAGGCAAATACCTTTTTAAAAAAATAAAAAAGGGGTTCTCATAAAACATACCAAATGAACATTAAAGGCCCTTTCAGAGATGCAATCATACCTAGACTGTCGGGCAAGAGCACAAGCAGAGCTAAACATGCTTGTTTGAGACTGAAATCTTCGCACTTACCTCATGATCGTGAGAGTCGTCATATCCAGAGCCACGCGAGTGCCTGGTTTAAGCTTGGTTTTATCCAGCTGAAACAACAACACAAGGCCAGGTAAGACAAACTGACTTGGCAGTCACACAATCATATGATTTATTATGTACAATCAACACGCTCACCTGTCTGCGACATCCAACCACATAACGTGGGCCATTAGTTGCTTTGACAATAACTATAACAGAAGAAGAACTTCACAGTAACAGAGCAGCATTAGACTAGACTTAGAAATACAGCTGATTGGGACTTACATTTCTCCTCGGTCAGTTGTTTCAGCACCTCACCGACAATCTGAAATGATTCGATCATAAGAAATACCGATATCCATCTCATCTATCGCGGTATTAATCGAACACTCGAGTGTATTTGGCTGAGATCTTACCTGCCCCACACTCTGTAGAGCCTTCAGATCATTCTCAGACTTCTCGTACTGTTTCGTGAGCTCCTTCAGCTGCTCTCTCACTGCAACAGAGGTTTCAGCACATTATGAAGCGATAAAGTGTTTATTCACAAGTACAAACGTGGTAAAGGTTTCATCTGCTTCATGTATCAGAGATGCTAAAGGTTCATTGTGAGCGTTTCCTCGTTGAGAATAAATGAGAATGGCTGTTTTTAATGGTATATGTTGTTATTATATACAACAACAACACTAAGCAGCATGTTGTGTGTCTTGATTTAGTAATTTAATAGGGGTTCACTGTTAATATTTGCTGTTACCATTAGCGGCTAATTGATTTCAGCTCTGCATGACAAAGCGACTTACAGCACAGACGGCCGAAATAAAGCAAACAACAGCCGGAGAAGACACTAAACTGATCGATATCAGTCTGACGTGAACAGAAATTTCACTCTTACATTCTTTGAGGCGTCCGTCAATCTCTTTATGCTCCAGTAATTTCTTTCTGTAGTCTTGTAAACCTTTCTCCCTGGTGTCCGCCATGTTCACGGCCGCTTCGCTCTCTCTTCTTCTTCGTGTTGTTAATGACAGAGGCTGACAAAACCATCTGACGGCGCATTAGCGCCACCCACTGGACGAGCGAGGTATATACGACCAAGCGCGTTTGGTCCTTCAGAGACCTATACTTGTGTTTCGGTTGGTTAAAAATTGCAAAGCAATTCTGTTTTTCACATGCACATCGTTTAAAAACAGCTTCACAGGAAATTTGTACTAATAATGTTTATAAAAACATGCTCCACATTAGGGTCTGGACAATAATTCAATATCAATATGTATCGTGGTATAATTTTTTCAATAAAAGATGATTTTTAAGCACATTTCCGATATTTAGATATACACTGTTTTCCATACATTGATTCATTTGTGGCATTTGTCTTCGTTGAATAAAAATGAGCACTGCACGTTTCAAAATCAAAACGCTGCACGAAATAAAACGCTTATGGAACATTATGCATTATTCCATTCAAAAGCTTGCAGTCTATGATTTCTTTCTCTTTTTTTTTTTGGAAAGAAATTCTAGAAATGAATACTTTTATATAGCAAGGATTCTTTTAATTGATCAAAAGCGATGACAAAAACATCTATTAATTTAAATAAAAGTTTTAAAAACAGTCTCAAGGGATACAAAGTTAGCACATTAGCTTAATTCTGAGCTCTAATAATGGAGTGTCCATGGAAAATTGATAAAACAAATAAGTTGTCAATCAAATAGATGAGTATTTATAATTTCAGTTGTTAACAGTGAGTATAGTATTTAAAAAATGTAAACATCATAGGTGGAAACACTGAAAAATACAGAGATCTGTAAGTAAAACAAAAACATATACATGTTAAACTTACTTTGTGTGATGACCACTGTCCACAGCCTTCCTCTTGACAATTCTCTCTGGGGTTCAGGTCTGGTGAATTTGCTGTCCAGTCAAGCACACCAACACCATGGTCATTTAACCAACTTTTGGTGCTTTTGGCAGGGTGGACAGGTGCCAAATTCTGCTGAAAAATGAAATCAGTATCTACAAAAAGCTGGTCATCAGAAGGAAGCATGAAGTGCTCCAAAATATCATGGTAAACCGGCGTAGTAACTTTGGTTTTCAAAAAACACTATGGACCAACATTTTGAAAAAAGGACTTTGGACAACCGGGCAGCAGTCCAGTTCTTATTCTCCTTAGCCCAGGTAAGATACCTCTGATGTTGTCTGTGGTTTAACAAATTCCTTGAAACTTCTGTGTGTGTTGGCTCTTGATGCCTTGACCCCAGCCTCAGTCCATTCCTTGTAAAGTTCACTCAAATTCTTAAATCCAGTTTGCTTGACAATCCTCATAAGGCTGTGGTTCTATCGGTTGGTTGTGCATCTTTTTCTTCCACACTTTTTCCTTCCTCTCAACTTTCTGTTAAGATGCTTGGATACAGCACTCTGTGAACAGCCAGCTTCTTTGGCAATGAATGTTTGTGGCTTACCCTCCTTGTGAAGGGTGTCAATGATTGTTTTGTGGACAACTGTCAGATCAGCAGTCTTCCCCATGATTGTGTAGCCTAGTGAACCAAACTGAGAGACCATTTTGAAGGCTCAGGAAACCTTTGCAGGTGTTTTGAGTTAATTGGCTGATTGACATGTCACCATATTCAAGTTCAAGTTCAAGTTCAAGTCTGCTTTATTGTCAATTTCCACATGTACAGTACATACATACAGAAAATCGAAATTGCGTTATTCTCAGACACCGGTGCATACAGATAACATTAACATTAAAGCCTAAAAAATAACTAGATCGAATATAAAATGTAGATACAACTATACAATAAGGGAATGATAAAAAAGACATATAATAAAATTAAAAATAAAGTTAAATAAAGCAGTGCAAGGCAAATTACAGATATAGTGCAAATCAATGAAGTGATGTGACGGCTGGTGTTTAGGAAAACACAAGGAGAGGGTAGATCCAATTGCAAGTAGTCTTTATTGTAACAAAAAGGTTAAATACAAAATAAACAGTCCAGGGTGACAAACGAAACAAAACAAAAGAGGGAACCGGATGAAACGGATAGGAAACTCGGAGGAACGAGAAGGTAAGGGGAAGCCTCGGGAGATGAGAACATAGACACAGACGGTAAGGACTCCATACAGATGACAGAGAAAGACAGCTATACATAGGGAGACTAATGACAAAGGATTGTCAGCACCTGTGCAATTTAATTGGAGTGCAATTACTGTGAAGACAGAACCAGACTAGAGGAATTAAAGTGCCTATGGTGAAGTGCCTGAGGAGAAGTGAGCTCACTAGTGAACACCCAGGAAAACAGAGACTGATAGCGTGACATTACCCCTCCCCTACGGAGCAGCTCCCAGATGCTCCACCTGAAACCCCGGAAAACCCAACAGAAAAAGAGGTAGGAGGTAGGTGAAGCGGCGGCGGACTAGGGGGAGGGACGGAGGGTCAGAAAACAGAGACAGGAGAACCATATAGAATGGACAGACAGAGACAAAAAACCAGGTGGAATGGAGAGACAAAGACAGGACAACCAGGTAAAATGGAAAAAACAGAGACGGAACAACCAGATGGAATGGAAAGGCAGAGGCAGGAAAGTGTTAACACAAAACAAGGAGTCCAGGAGGGTGGTGGACCGGCAGAGGATGAAGGGGAGGGACGGAGGGCCAGGTCCAAAGAAGGAGATAAATGGAAAAACAAATGTAAACAAAAACATGGGTACATGGAGGACATTAAGTGATGCCCACCCAGGCGAAACAGAGGGCCATCACACCCATGTGGTCAAGGCAGAAGCCCCCCCAGGGCGGAGCAGAAGACCACCACGTCCTGGCGGTCGAGGCCAGAGTCCCCGAGGGTGGAGCGGAAGACCACCACGTTTTTGTGGTCGGCCCAATGGGAGGACGAAGATCACCGGTGACTTGACTCAGTCCTCGAAGATCACCGGTGACTAGCCTTGTCTCTGGAAAGTCCATGGTACTTAGACCTGACTCTGGAAGGTCATCAGTGACTAGCCCTGACTCCGGAGGGTTCACGGGAACCTGACTCGACTCTGAAGGGTCAACCGGAAACTGACTCAACTCAGGAAAGTCAACAGGCACCTGACTCGACTCGGGAAGGTCAATAGGAATCTGACTTGATTCAAGAGGAACAACTGAAACATGACTCGACTCTGGATAGTCACCAGGAACTAGCCCTGACTCTGGAAGGTCGACGGTGACTAACCCTGACTCTGGAAGGTCGGCGGTGACTAACCCTGACTCTGGAGGGTCCATGAACACCTGACTCGACTCCGACAGGTCAACTGGAAACTGACTCAACTCAGGAAGGTCAATGGGCACCTGACTCGACTCGGGAAGGTCAACAGGAATCTGACTTGATTCAAGAGGAATAACTGAAACATGACTCGACTCTGGATAGTCAGCAGGAACTAGCCCTGACTCTGGAGGGTCAACGGTAACTAACCCTGACTCTGGAAGGTCGACGGTGACTAACCCTGACTCTGAAGGGTCCATGAACACCTGATTCGACTCTAGAGGGTCCACCGGGAACTGACTCAACTCTGAACAGTCAATGGGCACCTGACTTGACTTTGGACTGCCTGTGGAGACGTGAGATGCCTCTGCTTCGGGCACCGCCTCTGGAACGGCCATCTTGTGCTGTGGCACTGAGCTGGCAGCCATCTCGTGCTGTGGCTCTGAGCTGGCGGCCATCTCGTGCTGTGGCTCTGAGCTGGTGGCCATCTCGTGCTGTGGCTCTGAGCTGGCGGCCATCTCGTGCTGTGGCTCTGAGCTGGCGGCCATCTCGTGCTGTGGCGCTGAGCTGGCGGCCATTTTGTGCTGTGGCGCTGGGCTGGCGGCCATCTTGTGCTGTGGCACTGGACTGGCGGCCATCTTGTGCTGAGGCACTGGCCCAGCAGCCATGACCTGTTGTGACGCTGGGATGACGGGCCATCTTGTGCTGTGGCACTGAGCTGGCAGCCATCTCGTACTGTGGCTCTGAGCTGGCGGCCATCTTGTACTGTGGCGCTGGGCTGGCGGCCATTTTGTGCTGTGGCGCTGGGCTGGCGGCCATCTTGTGCTGTGGCGCTGGGCTGGCGGCCATCTTGTGCTGAGGCGCTGGCCCAGCAGCCAAGACCTGTTGTGACGCTGGGATGACGGCCATCTTGTGCTGTGACGCTCGGCTGGTGACCATCCTGGGCAGTGGCTCTGGATTGGCGGCCTTCTTATCGGAGGAGACAGGAGTGGCTGGGGTATCCCATGGAAGCCGATGCTGCAGGTAGCACACAAACTCCCAGAACCTGAATGTATCCAATTGTTCGAGTTCCTCCTGAGGAACCGGGTGATCCAGTCCAGCATTAAAATATTCCATGTGGGCCGCATCATTGTAATCCAGGCCCTCTGCCAGGGACCAAAAAACCAGTGCCATTACTCCCACGTCATTGCCCTCTTGCTGGAACGAGGCCAATTTTAAATATTTATTCCTCTGCTCCACCATGCTGGTTGGGGAGGAGACACGAAAAGAAATTCCGCTGGATCTAGTTTGATGGAGTCCTTCTGTGACAGTTGGTGTTTAGGAAAACACAAGGAGTGGGTAGATCCAATTGCAGGTAGTCTTTATTGTAACAAAAAGGTTAAATACAAAATAAACAGTCCAGGGTGACAAACCAAACAAAACAAAAGAGGGAACCGGATGAAACGGATAGGAAACTCGGAGGAACGAGAAGGTAAGGGGAAGCCTCGGGAGACGAGAACATAGACACAGACGGTAAGGACTCCATACAGATGACAGAGAAAGACAGCTATACATAGGGAGACTAATGACAAAGGATTGTCAGCACCTGTGCGATTTAATTGGAGTGCAATTACTGTGAAGACAGAACCAGACTAGAGGAATTAAAGTGCCTATGGTGAAGTGCCTAAGGAAAAGTGAGCTCACTAGTGAACACCCAGGAAAACAGAGATTGACAGCGTGACAAGTGACCAACAGTGCAGTTAAAAGATTTTTTTAGTGCAAAAAAAATCACTTATTAAAAATATCTTATTAAGTCTGATTAAAGTGACAAGTGACAAGTGACCAAGAGCAGTTATTTTATTTAACTGACTGATGAGGTAGTGGAATGACGTCAGTTCCATGCCGAATGAGGTAGTGAGCAGACCAATGCTGCACAAGTGACTAGTGCATGTCATGTGCCTGGGGAAGAAGAGGGGAGGGGGGGCAGGTTCGGGAGGGAGTTCAGCTTCCTGACAGCCCGGTGGATGAAGCTGTCCTTCAGTCTGCTGGTCATGGCCTGGAGACTCCGCAGTCTCCTCCCTGATGGTAGCAGGCTGAAAAAGCCGTGTGATGGGTGAGTGGGATCACCTGTGATGCAGAGGGCTTTGCGGGTGAGACGTGTTCCATAAATGTCCTGGAGGGAGGGGAGAGAGACACCAATGATCTACTCAGCTGCTCTCACTATGCGTTGCAGAGTCTTTCGGCAGGACGCGTTGCAGGCTCCATACCACACAGTGATGCAGCTCGACAGAATGCTCTCGATGGTGCCTCTGTAGAAGGTGTACATGATGGGGGGTGGGGCTCTGGCTCTCCTCAGTTTGCAGAGGAAGTAGAGATGCTGTTGTGATTTCTTGGCCAGTGCTGCAGTGTTTTCAGTCCAGGAGAGGTCCTCTGTGATATGTACACCCAGGAACTTGGTGCTGCTCACTCTCTCCACAGTCACACTGTTGATGGTCAGTGGAACGTGCTGAGTATGTGCTCTCCTGAAGTCTACAACGATCTCCTTTGTCTTCTCAACGTTCAGAGACAGATTGTTGTCACTGCACCACTTGGCCAGGCGGCTCACCTCACTCCTGTAGTTAGTCTCATCTTTGTTGCTAATGAGACCCACCACAGTCGTGTCATCTGCAAACTTAATAAAGAGGTTGGAGTTGTGTGATGGTGTGCAGTCATGGGTCAGCAGAGGGAAGAGGAGGGGGCTCAGTACACATCCTTGGGGGACCCCAGTGTTCAGTGTGATGGTGATGAATGTGTTGCTGCCGACCTGTACTGCCTGAGGTCTTCCAGTCAGAAAGTCCCAACAGCCAGTTGCACAGCGAAGTGTTGAGCCCCAGCTGAATCAGTTTGTAGATGAGCTGTTGAGGGATGATTGTGTTGAATGCTGAACTGAAGTCTATGAACAGCATTCTGACATATGAGTCCTTTTTGTACAGATGGGTGAGTGCTGAGTGGACGGCAGTGGCGATGGCATCATCGGTCAACCGGTTGGACAAATATGTAAACTGGAAGGGGTCCATGGAGGGGGGGAGGGCAGACTTGATGTGGTGCATGACTAGCCTTTCAAAGCACTTCATGAGGATGGGGGTAAGTGCAACAGGACGGTTGTCATTGAAGCAGGATGGAGATGGTTTCTTCGGAACTGGAATGATGGTGGTAGTTTTGAAACATGTGGGAACAACAGCCTGACTCAGTGAGATGTTAAAAATGTCTGTGAAGACATCAGTGAGTTCTGCTGCACAGTCTTTCATTACACGCCTAGGGATGTTGTCAGGACCAGGAGCTTTGCGGGCACTGATCCTACTGAAGGATCTCTTCACGCTGTCTGGGGTCAGCGTCATTACACGGTCACCGGGAGGAGGTGGAGTCTTCTGTGCAGTAGTGCTGTTGTGTTGCTCAAAGCGAGCGAAGAAGGTGTTCAGCTCGTTCAGCTGAGAGATGTTGTTGTCACAGGTCCGTGGTGGGGGCTTGTAGTCCGTAATGGTCTGTATCCCCTGCCACAGGTTCCTAGTGTCTCTGCTGTCGCTGAATTGATGAGCTATCCTCCTGGAGTGCTGTCTCTTAGCCTCTCTGATGCCACGGCACAGGTTGGCCCTAGTTGTTCTCAGGCCCATCTCAAAAATATTCTAATTTGTTGGGATTGTTGTTGGGTTTTTGTTAAATGTGAGCCAAATCATCACAATTAAAAGAACCAAAGGCTTAAACTACTTCAGTCTGTGTGCATTTAATTTATTGAATACACAAGTATCAAAATTTGAGTTGAATGTATATATTTGTGACCAGAACAGGATTTGTGTGTTGTGTCTGAAGTTCTTTCAGCATTAAAGCAGCTTAAAGAATGACCAGTTTTTGGAATAATGCCGTTTAAAAGAACGGCGTTAGGTAACAACATTATTTTTTCAGTAACGGGGTAATCTAACTAATTACTTTTCCGTCGTTATAACGCCGTTAACATTACTGGACGTTTAATGCGGTGCGTTACTATGCATTTACTTAATAAACTATGTAATCCAAATGCACCCCTGGCTCACACAGCGAGTAAGGGGGTGGGTTGATTACGAGTTAACCGATTATGATTGGCTAAGGCAGAGTCATGTGTTTCATGGTAGCCAACCAAAGCCAGTGTTTTTATGCCAGTGGTGTCAAACACACACATACGCACGCACGCACGTGAGATTCCGGCAGCAGCAGAGATGGTGAGTCAGGAGCAATCCGATGAAAAGTTGGCATTTTCAAGGTGGAGATATAAGCACTCATTCAAATTTATTGTGGTCAAAGGCAAGAACGTGCATGTAATGCGTACATGTAATGTGTGACACACACATCTACAAATCTAGTGGCCCAAAACACTTTTCTTACAAAGATAGTACTTGTAAGTGCAGGATAAAACTCTTGCTGTCTGTTGACGTGCAATAAATAGTGAAAGTAATGTACGAACACCTGTCTGTTCTACTCATTTTAACTGACTTGTAAAAACTGCTCAAAATAAAATCTTTGACAAACAGCAACTTTTTTTTTTAACAGTAACGCAAATAGTTACTTTCCCTATTAACGAGTTACTTTTATTATAGAGTAATTCAGTTACTAACTCAGTTACTTTTTGGAACAAGTAGTGAGTAACTATAACTAATAAATTTTTTAAAGTAATGTTCCCATCAGTGAGAATGACAGAACTTAAAGCACTGGTATTGATACTGAAGGTGGTACAGTACTTGGTGAAAGACTTCATTTCTTTGCACTGCAAAATGTTTTTTTTGTTGTTGTTGTTTGACACTTGTCTCATGAAATTTGGCAATGCAATAAAATCAAGAATCTGTGATTTGTTCATTCTCTATCATTTTTATTCAATGGACAAAAGTACAAAGAAAAGATTTTTACTGACCAACGTAAATGTATTTTGTAAATATGAACACATTTGGATGGCTGCAACAAATTCTAAAAAAGGGACCAAGGCAAAATAAAAGTGAAAAGGTTGTAGGATATCCAGGTTAAAGTGTTTTGAAACAGTTAACAGTAAGCAGGTGAATTGGTAATAGGTCAAGGTATCTTGTTTGGGTATAAAGAGCATCTCAGTCTTTGCAAGCAAAGCTGGATTATGGCTTATTATTTTGTGCCAAAGTTTCCCTTAAACGGAGTGTCAAACAAATCAAAAATCACATTTAGTGATGCAAAATTGCAAAGAATTTAGGTCTTTCATCAAGTGCCATACATACTATTGTGAAAATATTCAGGGACTCCAGAGAAGAAATCACAGTGCATGGCCAAAAGTTCTGGCAGTGACCCATTTTGTGTTTTGCAGAGTTTGCTGCTTCAGTATTAGTAGATTATTCTTCCACGTTTCTATAGTATTGTAATGGGCTCGTATCTGCATTGCTGTTTTCATCCTGGCCTGCAGGGGTCACTCTCAATGAGTACGGTGTCATTTTCCCTCCAGAACTGCAGATGGCTTTTGCCCTATGAACTCTAGCCCTATGGTCTCTCCGCTACTCCTGAGGGCGTCATCGCCCTGTACCATGTTCAGTGCTCTGCTCATCAGCTTTGATTCCTCACACCTGTGTTTGACCCTTTATAAGTCTTTTTGTGCCCTGCTATTGTGTTCAGTCTTGAGCCTATGCTTCCGGTGTATCCAGTTGCTAAGTTAAGTTTGATTGTGCTTGTATTTTTGGACCCTCGTGTGTTTTTTTGTTTGATGGTAGCTAAGTTTGCTATGCTTATTTTGTACTTTGTTTTCTCTAGTAAAGGTTATTGTTACTTTTTTAAGATTCAAGCCCCTTGGCCTTTTTTGCTCTTTTTTTTCTCATCTTGGGAGTAGCTCAGTGAGCAAATTCACACTCTTAGAGCACCAGAGACCCGGGTTCAATCCCTGCTTAAGGCAGCCTCGTTACAGCAAGACTGAACCATGGAAGCAAACCCAGCGGAAGAGTCTTCACCACCCTCCAATGTGGAACTGATCCTAGCTGCACTCTCTGAGCAAGCCACTACCATTCAAAGACATGATGAAACTCTGTCTCAGATTGTCAAAATTTGAGCCTTCAGTCCCAGGCCTATTCACCCCAAGAACTCCACCAGTCCCCTTATCCTCAACCTAGGTCCATAGTGACACTTCCTTCTGAGCCCAGTTTACCAGCCCCAGAAAGGTTTGATAGAAGCCCTGAGAGATGCAGAGGATTTATTACTAGGGGTGTAACGGTTCACAAAATTCACGGTTCGGTTCGATACGATACACTGATGTTCGGTTCGATACGTTTTAGATACAGCAAAATGTAAAAACATCTCAACTTTTCAGAATGCCGCAAGCGCACCGCGGGTCATGTGACAAGAACCAACCAATCAGCTTCATCCTTTCCCGTAACAACGTTGAGAGCTCAGCCAAGATGAAGGAACAGCTGATCATAGTTGTATATGGATTGCAATTTTGAAATAAATTCAGTAGCAGAGCTACTGCAAGCGATTTTTAGAGCTGCAAATCCATTTATCCTTCGCTGAAATTTCCGCGTCTCATGGAGAGAGCACGTCATTGTTGCTTAGCAAAGACAGACGCCTCAGGAGAAAGACGCGCTTAGCGTTTTCCATGCGTTTTTAGGCACGATATGTGAACGGCCCCTAAGGCGCTCGCTCACTCAGCACGCGCTGAAGGCTCGTTGCAAAATGTCTAATGCATTTAACAGACCAGAAATATAAGATCCTAAAATAACCAACAGGTCTGGTGTTTGGGTTGGATTCCCTGTAAGCTATATTGTCTAAATGCTGCAGGGATAGTTTGCTGCGTGCATGTTTCTCCTTTTTTTCGTCTTTTCCCAGATAGTACTGACGCATATATCCCAGATATTCCCGCTGGTTTTTTTTTTTTTTTTTTTTTAATCCCGCTGGTGTACCCTGTCATGTTGCAGATGCGACATACCGTTGTTTATTTATCCACCACTCTCTTGCCATCACCATTATAGCTTAAAGGGAATCCAAAGTGCACCCAAACACCAGACCTGTTGGTTATTGGAGGATCTTCTCATTTCTAGTCTGTTAAACGCATTGGCTATTTTGCAACGAGCCTTCAGCGCGTACTGAGTGAGCGAGCGCCTGCTGAGTAGCCTAACATAAACATATAAGATGGTGTTTTTTTCTTCTTCGGGAGTGTCAGGGGCGTTGCCTGTTACGTTGTTTGGGTTATTGGGCTACCTTGTTGAACGCATATCATTATATTTCTTTCTCTCTCTTTTTTTTTTTTTTTCAAATATAATTAATTACTCCAACGAACCGTTCGGTATACATAATGCGTACCGCGTACCGAACCGAAAGCGTCGTACCGAACGGTTCAATACGAATACGCGTATCGTTACACCCCTATTTATTACCCAGTGTACTCTAGCCTTTCAACTACAACCAAGTAGTTTTAGGTGGCCTACATCATTACTCTCCTCATTGGTAAGGCGGAATGGGCCTCAGCTTTGTGGGACCAGAAATCTCCTCTAACCACAAACAATCAACAGCTCATCATGGAGATAAAGAGAGTTATCCAACATCCAGCCAGTGGAGGTGATGTCGATCGTCGCCTGCTGAATCTCTCTCAAGGTACCCGGAGTGCAGCTGAGTTCGCCATAGTTTCACACTCTGGCGGCTGAGAGTAGATGGGATCAAAGAGCCCTAAGAGCGACCTGCGACCATGCTTTGTCATCAGAGCTCAAAGACGAGTTGGCATTCCGAGACCCTGACCTTGAGTCCCTCATTGATGTAGCTATCCGGGTTGACCATCGCCTCAGAGAAGGCCAGCTTATTTGAGGTGTGGTGGAAAAATTCATTTAACATTGCTTCTGTATACCCATATATGCATGTGTTTTTCCTTTCTGTTCTTGTGTGAATTTTTATGGCCTAAGAGTGATGGCAAATGGGTGATTCACGGAGACTGTGGGCTCAGGGGAATGACACCTGGGGGAAAACAGATGTCCGAGTATGACCTGAGGGGGTCACTGGGCCATATAGTGGGGGAGCAGTGCTTAGGGATGACCTGAGGGGGTCACCCAGGTCCTAAATGTGTGGGAAGGGATTCACAGAGAATGTGTTTTATGTTACCTATGGAAAATTTCAGCTGTTCAGTGTGTGCAACCTTGGAAGAGCAAAGGGATATAAGGTAGAGGACTGCCCTCTTCCTGGGTCGGTTTCACTCTGCAGGAACTCAGTGTTGCTGTATGACTGTCTGACCTTCTTTGCAAAGAATAAAAGGTTTCTTTTTAATTATTCCTGAGAATGAGTATGTCTCTTATGCTGACAAGAGTTGATTTTAAATTTTGCCACGACAATTTGGTGTCAGAAAGTGGGATTCCTTGGATGTGTCTTCTGGACCTGTGAGCGGACGGTGACTGATCATCCTGAACAATAGAAGTTCAGCCCTAACCCCGATTAAGTTTGAGGGAGAAAGGGACCGACCGCCGAGGCCCGGAGGAGACACCACTGGAATCAGAAAAGAACTGGAGTGGCAACAGAGTTCTCGGGTAAGAGACAGTTCATGGTATTCTAAAATTTTGGGTTTTTAGAAATAAGGATTGGAAAATAAATTAGAAAAGGGACGAACCATAGCGGTGGGTCCTTGTCTGTGGGAAACACAATCCACGGGATTCGGATTGTGAGGGTACTGCGGCACAGTTAATACATTTCTAAGGGGAATTGAAACTGCTGCAACTGGTGTGATCGTAAATTGAGTTCGAAATTGAGATTTCAAAGCGATAAGCTGAGATCACGCTCAAGCGGTTAACATATTTCTAAGAGGGAAAGTGAAACTGTGCTGTGCGAGTATTGCTTGCCAACTTGGCCGGGACAAGAAGTCGGATCTGTTGGAGACGTCTGACAGATTATAGGCGCGCCGAAGGGAAAAGGTCTCCACAGAGAAGGAAACCGGGAGATATGGAAAAGTCTCAGAGCAAGCTCGCTGAATATGATACACCGGTGTTTAGGCAAATGAAAAAAGTGTATGGCCAAAAATGCATGCAAGATATGGGGAAATTAATTAAATACCATGGTTTTCCAAAAGAGGGAACGTTGAGTGTCAGAAATTAAAAGCTGTGAAGGAATCAGTAGAAGAGGGAAGCGAGGGACAGAAAGGTTGTTGTGCGAGACAGATGTGTGAGAAATGTGAACGGACTGTTAATTGTTGGATAGCGGAAGCAGATAGGAGAGAAAGGAGAGCGATGCAGAAAGAATTAGCAAGTAGAAAGAAGGTAAAGAAAGTTTAAGAATGTGAAGAAAGTGTAAATGCCTCATATAGACCTACTAACCGCTCTGATGTTTGTGTTTCTAAACATGTACCTCCGCCATACACACATTCCCCGGTGACCGAGGTGCAAGCCACGAAAATGAACCCCGACCTCGACTGCCCTCCACCGAGAAGACCAACAGCACCGTGGCCAGATCCAGAATGGAGACAAGAAACCGAGGAAGACCCAGAAATCATTCCTGAAACCCCCAACGAGGACATAGAAGAGGAAATAGTGCGCAGAACACCCCCGACAAAGAAAAGAAAAACCAGGCAACCAGTGAAAGAAGAAAATGTGAGTATTACAGCTCCAGTGATTGAAGTTTCTGGCCCTGACGGCCCTATTATGGTCTTTAGACCATGGACTATAACAGACATGAAGGAAGTGATGGCTTGCCGAGCCCTGACGAAGCAGGTGATAAATTTTCCATCTAATTAGTCACCTTCTGCCAAGAATTCAGCCCTACCGTGCATGAACTGAGAAGGCTGTTGGCAGTGAAACTGGGGCTACGAGCTGGCATAAAGTGAGTGGAAAGTTGCAGAAAGAGGACTGTCGGAGAGAACACTGCGAGTGGATGCATCTTAGTAATGCGAGCTACCGAAAGGCCGTTGACGAGCTGGCTGACGGAATAAAAGCAGCATTTCCAGCGAGTGTGGATACAGCAAAGATTGGCAACTGTTGCTAGACCAGAGACGAAATCTGTTCATGACTTTTACCACCGCTTGTACCTGATTTTAAACAAACACAGCGGGTTGGAGGAACCAGATGAAAGAGGGGATCAAGCTGGCACATGGGAGTGTCACATGCGGAGCTGGTTTTTGAATGGACTGAGACCTGAAATTGCACAAGCAGTAAAGACCAGCTACATAGAGTGGAAAAGTGGACGGCTGTCTGCTGTTTTGGCACACGCTTTGCATGCAGAGGAGGTGCAGATGGCGAAGAAGGAAAGAGTGAAAGCCAAAACCGACAAGGAGTGGCAGCTGGCGGTAGTGCAAGCCGTGTCGAGGCCGGGGGGCTATTCTGCATAGCGAGACCAGCAGTGGAAGAGAGGAGGAAGATATCCGAACGAAACTGAAAGAAACTCTGAAAGATGGAGTTGTCGGATCTGCAAGACTGATGAACATAAGATATTGAATTGTACCAGACTGTGCAAAAAGGACGGCCATTTGGGCGAAGGATTGCCCGGAGAACCGGCAAAATCAACAGGCAGACTGAAGCGAGGGAGACGGAGAGCAGAGAGGAGGGGACCCGGGGGGAGCAACCAACAGTCACAAGTCAGGGAAGTAAAAATTTTCTAACCGCAAACACATACACATACACTGATGTACTTTCTGCTCTCTGCAATGAAGAAAACGCTTGCTTTCCTTTCTGTATATCTGATTCTGTTGAAAAGCATCCTGACAAATGTGCTATTATGTTTAAAAGTGAAGCTTTTATGAAAATGCCTAAATATCCTATGCTAGTAGAGGGGATATTGATTGAGTTTTGAGTTGTGGTACCCATTGACAAAAGAAAGAGGGAGAATCATTGCATGACAATCATTTGCGCCTCATTAATACATCCAGCAGTAACAAAAGTGCCATCAGAGTTATGGGAAAAACACAAATCTGATGTGGGTTTGATTTAAAGGATGTGAACCAGTTGTGGTCACCCCAAAATCTGATTATAGACTGTGTCAACGTCAATACCCTCTAAAACAAGAGGCAATTCTTGGTATAAAAACAGTGTTTGAGTCACTATTAAAGTAGGGAATGATGGTGCCATGCAATGATTCTCCAGTTCGCACTCCAATTTTTCCTGTAAAAAAGATAAGGGATGTGGGTCAGCCCACAGAGTGGCGATTTGTACAAGATTTACAGGCGGTGAACGCTGCTGACAGGCAAAGAGCTCCATCAGTACCAAATGCATACACAATTTTATCACAAATACCACAAGATGCAACATTCTTCTCAGTGGTAGATTTGGCAAATGCATTTTTTAGTGTGCCAGTTGATAAAGACAGCCAATTCTGATTTGCATTTTAATTTGAGGGCGAAGGTTACAACGAAGCCCTAAGAAGGAGTTTGGAAGCTTTGACCCTGACAGCAGGTACAGCTTTGTTACAGTATGTGGATGATCTTTGCTTGTGTGCTCTTGATGAGCTTACATGTGTAAACTGACACTGTGACCGTCCTGAAGCATCTGGCTCAGGAGGGCCATAAAGTCAGCCTGACAAAACTGCAGTTCGTAAAACAACCGATTACATTCCTGGGGCATGTAATAACACTGAATAGCAAATCACTGTCTGAAAAAAGGGGTTACAAGAAAAGATAATAGTAATATCAAAGAAACAAATGCTTAATTTTGGGGGATGTGTTCCTAATGTAGAACATCTATTCCAAATTATAAAATTTTTGAGCTGCCCCTGAGAGGGAAGGGGTTGGATTTCTATTACAGGATTGAGTAGACAGAGAAAGCGGGAGAGGCATTTCTGAACATGAAAGTTCAGCTGTCTGTTGCGCCGAAGGGTCTGTCTGCAGACTGCAAGACGGGGGCGTAACTTGAAGTGGGCGTAACTTGAAGTAGGAGGCGTAACTTGAAGTTGTTCAAATCACAAAGAACCACGCGAGATGTCAAAACGAGATTTTGTCAGGATGCGTTCGGAAACCGCATACCCTTTAATTAGGCACTTAATTTCAATAAGTACTAACTTAACGAGCGCTAAAAGAGTAAATACTCTACAACCTAAATGCTTATGTATGAAGTATGAATGCAATTTGTGTATCATCATCCGCTATGTTGATCACGTGATGTATGAAGTTAAAACAAGCACAAAAACTCAAAAGATATAAGTGACAGGTTTAATTCATGTATTTGTAATTATCTTGATAATGAAGAACATTGGCTATGTTGTAGTCTTGTTGCAGAAACGGCTGCCTTTTTATTTTGTGATTGTAGTAAAGCCAATACTGTTGATTTTATAATTTTTTTTTTTATAGTTTTAACTCCACTAACCTGAAGTCTTATCCTTAAAGCATTTTTTTTTTTTATTAGAAAACCCAAAATCGTTATCTCTTGACTATTTTTCTTTTTTTATAATTTTACGTGAAAAATGTCTTTCTAGTAAAGTGTCTCATTCTATGATGAACACATGCATTTTTTTTATCTACTGTTTTATGGCATTATGATTATTTATTGTTAGGTACAACCTCTTACCATGATCTTTTATGTTATAATTTGGAAATAATAATAAAAAGGTGGGTCAGGTGCACAAACACCTCACAGCGACTCTGCAATATCTGCACAAAGACTATGTTGATCAGCTGCTCGAGGATCTCACCTTTAGAGAAGACTGTTGATTTGACACTCTAAAAATGTAAGTATTACTACTCGAAAATTAACATTACCCCATAATGAATTGCATCTTTTGCCCACCCCAACACTTACATGCAATAATAACGATAAATGCCAACCAATAATTATATAATTTTTTTAAAATTACATTTTAGTAAAAGAAGCAAAATGTATTTTCTTTTGTGACATAGCTATACATTAATATATATACAAGTTAAACAAATGCAGTCGATGTGAATACATCAATTTTCAGTCAAGCAATTAATACATGGATGGATATTTATATAATATTTACTGACAACATAAAAAATATCTCTATATGATTAAAATAATGTATAAAAGTTAGCATCACAATAAATGCATACATGTACAAGTCAACAACACATGAAACAAAGCTTCATTCTAACTTCGTGTTCTAACAATCATATATTTACAGATGGTGAACCCCACATCCTGCCATCTGAACACAGCTGATGTAGTTCTGCTGCTGCACTTCACAATCTCACTCTTCTCAATGGGGTTGTCGTTGAGCAACAGGATGAGGAAGACCATGATGACGGCTCTCTGAACCACACAACCTTGAAGCTAGAGCAGGGGAACACGTGCAGGACAATCTGACTGCTGTGTCTGCTCCAAACTTTCGTGTGCCTGCACCCCATGAGCATGAGTACCTGAAAAACATTTATACAAAGTTTACAAGTACATGCATTGATTTATTACTTTTGTAGTGGGCTAAACACTGAAGTGGTTCAAATTTATAAATAAATTATAAATTTATCCAAAGCGACTTACAAGTGCATTCAGACTAACAGTTTTTATCCAACATGTGTTCCCTGGTATTCGAACTGAGGATGAAGACACCACAGCAGCATCTGCTCCTGATGAGACAGTAAAGGGCAGGTGGAGTGATGGAGCGTCTAATCTGTGACTCTTGATCATTTCCAGGATGATGCTGTGGTCTTCTCCATCCTCAGTGCACACACAGACATTTTCATATCCTACAAAAGTACACATACACAATACAAAACGTCATTACATTATTATTTTCCTTGCAGGTCATGCTCCACCACAAAAGATCTGCAGCAAATGCACAGTATAAGAAAAGAGGTGTAATAGTTGTTTAAAATTACATTAATTAAAATAAAATGAAACTTAAGATTTAAAATGTTTCATTTATTTTTGTAGTGTACTTACACAAATCCTTTGATGGCAGCATTCCTTCATCAGTGTCTCTGCAGCAGATAAACACACGTGTCTCATTTGTCCCTGTAACATCCAGACAAGAGTCAGTCTCCTCTGTCATATATCTGTGATATACTGCATTTACATGTTGAGATAATAACTGATGTAACTCGCTTTTTATCCAACACAAATGTTCCTTAAATTATATGCAATATTGCAAATGGACAAATAAAATAGATAACTTATGTTTAGTTACTTTACATAGATTTGTTTGTTTACATGACTTACACTCATCTATAGCATTGTTGACAAAAGTGAATTCTACACAATATCACAAACACATATCACTCAGACACCGGTTTCATGTCTATTAGATGTGCTCATCTACAATACTTATCAAACATTATCCTGTCAGATGATAAATAGATATTTAGTAATAGTCTTGAAAGTACCTCAAAGTACCGTTATGTCATTCATGAAGCCTTTATCGGTTGACAGGGACTATGAACGCCATCTCTCAATCACTTTCTGTCTTTCTTGTAAAACTGGCCTCATGTTGCTCAATGTATGTTGGAAGTGGAGGGTGTGTAAGTAGTGGTCTGAATGAGTAAATGTGTCATGATCATAGACTTTATAAAAGGTCATGCCTAGACTTGAGAGGAAGGCACAGTCACAGTGTACTTGTAGACATCTCAACATATGATATGATTTGAACATCCACTTGCTCCTAGTACTAAAAAGGCTTTTTCAAATGTATTTGTGTGTGCAAATCTGAGAGAGGAAGAGCCAGTGAGCCATGTTAGAAGATGAGTCATTATAATGAATTGCTGTTGATATGATTTTGTGTCAGTTGAGAATAAGGAAGTGTGTGTGTGTGTGTGTGTGTGTGGTGCTTGCTTGAAGGTCAAATACTGATGTCGACAGCTTTCTGCACATCATATAAAGTTCACATTTATATGATGGATATAAGCTGCATATTACTTTAAATGTCAGGAGTTCAGTACAAATGACATTACTGTATTAATCTAAAAAAAAAATTGATCGATTGATTGAAATTATGTTACCCAGCATGCCACTGGCGCGCAGTTTGTCGGTCACAAGAAGTAATAGTCTTCAAGAAGTATATGTGGTTTATGTAAATCCACTATTGAGTCATGTACTTAATGGAGCTTCACTGTTAGTTATGCATTATAAAAAAATTTTTTACAGCAAAATCACAAATATGCTATATTATGTAGGTGAAACCTGGGGATAAGGTCTTTAGACCTTTTGCTTATATGTTGCTTACTTTACGCCTTAGTTTTAAAAAAATGATTAACTCCAAAAACAATACCACTGTATGAAAATGACTTATACACTTCAATTTAAATAATTATTTCGGGGGAAAAATATTCTCACCTTTGTCTCTCACAGCAAGCTATCATATTCGTCTTCTTTCCAGTTTAAATGCGGTTGGCATCCAGTTTTATTGGTGCATTACTGCCCTCTTCTGTTCCGGATTGTGGATCAGATAATACGTGCTTCTACTAAAACGTACACATCTCTCATATTGTCCCCTAACATTAATATCTACACACACATCATGAATCAAATCCTGCCTAAAACCCCTGCCTCCCTTAAAACGTAATCAATATTCTACTCTGTGCCCTAATTAAAGCCGCCATATTATCAATAACTTATCGTTTTGAGATATCGCGTGGTTCTGTGTGATTTGGACAACTTCAAGTTACGCCTCCTACTTCAAGTTACGCCCACTTCAAGTTACACCCCCGTCTTGCAGTCTGCAGACGTACACGCTTGACTCTGGGCTTGCAGGCGCCAAATAAACCCTGTTAAGATGGTTGATGAGAAAAATGTATTTATGAATTCTGTATTGTTGCAGCATCATGGAGACAAACTGAGACCTGTGTCACATTTTTCCAGCAAACTGGACCCAGTTGCAGCAGGCCTGCCACACTGTCTGAGGGTGGCAGCTGTTGAGAAGGCCGTGATGGCTTCTAGAGAATTCGTAGGTTACTCTGATTTGATTTTGATGGTGTCTCACGCAGTGTCCATGATTTTGCAGGAATAGAAAACATCACACTATCAACAGCTCGATGTTTAAGATATCATACTATTCTGCACGATGCGCTTAATATCACTGTTAAGCAATGCACAACCTTGAATGTTGCTACTCTCCTTCCAACAGAAGAGGATGGGAAGAGCATCATTGTTGTTTAACAGCACTTGAACAAGCGTGTACGCCACGTCCAGACCTGTCTGACGTGCCACTTGAAAATTGTGAAAATATCCTCTTTGTGGATGGCTCAGCTTTTAAAGATCCACAAACAGGCCTGAATAAGGTTGGTTATGAGGTAACTGAATTTGACATTGTGGCCTCTGGCTAATTGCCATCAAATTATTCGGCACAAGCAGCTGAGCTTGTGGCATTAAAGGGTTAGTTCGCCCAAAAATTAAAATTATGTCATTAATAACTCACCCATATGCTGTTCCAAACATGTAAGACCTCCTTTTATCTTCGGAACACAGTTTAAGATATTTTAGATTTAGTCCGATAGCTCTCAGTCCCTCCATTGAAGCTGTGTGTACGGTATACTGTCCATGTCCAGAAAGGTAAGAAAAACATCATCAAAGTAGTCCATGTGACATCAGAGGGTCCGTTAGATTTTTTTGAAGCATCGAAAATACATTTTGGTCCAAAAATAGCAAAAATGACGACTTTATTCAGCATTGTCTTCTCTTCCGTGTCTGTTGAGAGAGAGAGTTCAAATCAAAGCAGGATATCCGGTTTGCGAACGAATCATTCAGTTCACCAAATCAAACTGAATCGTTTTAAACGATTGGTGTCTCTGATATGCATTAATCCA